>NC_134488.1:4441454-4573954 GCF_040206685.1 Ascaphus truei
TGTCTCCAGGGTGGAAAAGGAAGTGAGGTGCAGTGTGGGTAAAGGAATAGTCTAGGGGCAGACCATGTCTGAACAAACAGGAGGGGGGGCAGACTAGCCCATTCTGGTGAGGATCTCAGAAACTGCTGTAGCAGCTCACTGACTGCCTGCTCACAGGCAGAAAGGGCAACATATTGATACATCACACAGGCACGGTGTGTGTATGTGGAACTAATGCCTGTAGCTGAACTTAAGGAGCTGACAAGCAGAAGGGGGGGTCGGGCAGGAATGTGATTCTTGTTCCATGACAGTGACACCAGAGGTACTCCCCCCTCCAATCAGTCACCTGCCACGGTCAGTCAGTCACCCCTGCCCCGGTCAGTCAGTCACCCCCTGCCCCGGTCAGTCAGTCACCCCTGCCCCGGTCAGTCAGTCACCCCTGTCCCGGTCAGTCAGTCACCCCTGCCCTGGTCAGTCAGTCACCCCTGTCCCAGTCAGTCAGTCACCCCTGCCCCCCTCTCTCTGGTCTCCCCCCGTCTCCCCTCTTTCTGGTCTCTCCCCGTCTCCCCTCTTTCTGGTCTCTCCCCGTCTCCCCTCTTTCTGGTCTCCCCGTCTCCCTCTTTCTGGTCTCCCCCCGTCTCCCCTCTCTCTGGTCTCCCCTGTCTCCCTCTCTCTGGTCTCCCCCCTCTCTCTGGTCTCCCCCGTCTCCCTTTCTCTGGTCTCCCCCCTTTCTCTGGTCTCCCCCCTCTCTCTGGTCTCCCCCCTCTCTCTGGTCTCCCCTCTCTCTGGTGTCCCCCGTCTCCCCTCTCTCTGGTCTCCCCTGTCTCCCCTCTCTCTCTGTCTCCCCCTCTCTCTTGTCTCCCCTCTCTCTGGTCTCCCCCATCTCCCCTCTCTCTGGTCTCCCCCCTCCTCTGGTCTCCCCTCTCTCTCTGGTCTCCCCCGTCTCCCCTCTCTCTGGTCTCCCCCTCTCTCTGATCTCCCCCCTCTCTCTGGTCTCCCCTCTCTCTCTGGTCTCCCCCGTCTCCCCCTCTCTGGTCTCCCCCGTCTCCCCTCTCTCTGATCTCCCCCGTCTCCCCTCTCTATGGTCTCCCCTCTCTCTGGTATCCCCTCTCTCTGGTCTCCCCCGTCTCCCCTCTCTCTGGTCTCCCCCGCCTCCCCTCTCTCTGGTCTCCCCTGTCTCCCCTCTCTCTGGTCTCCCCCGTCTCCCCTCTCTCTGGTCTCCCCCGTCTCCCCTCTCTCTGGTCTCCCCCGTCTCCCCTCTCTCTGGTCTCCCCTCCCTCTGGTCCTCCCCCATTTCCCCTCTCTCTGGTCTCTTTCTCCCCTCTCTCTTTCTCTCCCCCCTCTGTCTCCTTCTCTCTCCTGTCTCTTTCTCTCTCTCCCTCCTCTGTCTCTTTTTCTCTCTCCCTCCTCTGTCTCTTTTTCTCTCTCCCTCCTCTGTCTCTTTTCTCTCTCCCTCCTCTGTCTCTTTTTCTCTCTCCCTCCTCTGTCTCTTTTTCTCTCTCTTTCTCTCTCTCCTCTCTCTCTTTCCCTCTCTCTCTCCTCTCTCTCTTTCCCTCTCCCTCTCTCTCTCCCTCTCTCTCTCTTCCTCTCTCTCTCTTCCTCTCTCTCTCTTCCTCTCTCTCTCTCCCTCTCTTTTCCTCTCTCTCTCCCTCTCTCTCTCCCTCTCTCTTCCTCTCTCTCTTCCTCTCTCTCTTCCTCTCTCTCTCTTCCTCTCTCTCTCCCTCTCTCTCTCCTCTCTCTCTTGCTCTCTCTTACCCTCTCTCTCCCTCTCTCTCCCTCTCTCTCCCTCTCTCTCCTCTCTCTCTCCCTCTCTTCCTCTCCCTCTCTTCCTCTCCCTCTCTTCCTCTCCCTCTCTTCCTCTCCCTCTCTTCCTCTCCTTCTCTCTCTCCCTCTCTCTCCCTCTCTCTCCCTCTCTCTCCCTCTCTCTCCCTCTCTCTCCCTCTCTCTCCCTCTCTCTTCCTCTCTCTCTTCTCTCTCTCTTCTCTCTCTCCCTCTCTCTTCCTCTCTCTTCCTCTCTCTTCCTCCCTCTCTTCCTCTCCCTCTCCCTCCTCTCTTCCTCTCCGACATTTACACTGGCGACACACTTTATTCGAGCTCGGCTAGTCCCACGAATTCGGGTATACCCGGGTGTATTGAGGTTTGTGACGGTTTTCTGCCCGAGTGCATTGAGGTATTTTCCAGGCAGGGATTGAAGCATTTTATTCCCGCTGGCTGCAATACTGCACAGTATATATATATATACTGCATTACAATTCATGAATTTATGCCATCTGGTAGACACGCAAAGCATTTCAGCCTATTAAATCCTAATCATTATCATTTAACAGATCAGCCGCCCGTCAGCCAGGCATGAACCCAGGCTGGGAAGGCAAACGCAACGGGGCTTGTCAGAGGTGAGGAGCGGCGCATTCCAGGTATCTGCCAGGTACATACTGGGTATTTGCTCGAATAAAGTGTGTCGGTGCAGTACACACACACACAAACGTAACAAGGACTAATTATAGTATAATGTAATACAATAAATACATTTATGTCAAAAACGAATGTGCTTCTGACTAGGAATGTATTAAATGTATTTTATTTAGATATTTTATTTTAAAGCGGGGTTGGGGGCGGGACTAGGGTTGGGGGCGGGACTAGGGGTGGGGTGGGGGCGGGACTAGGGGTGGGGTTGGGGCGGAACTAGGTGGCGAGTAGATTTTTTTGGTTGGACGAGTAGATTTTTGGGTGATTTGTCGAACACTATATATATATATATATATATATATATATATATATATATATATATATATATATATATATATATATATATATATATATATATATATATATATATATATATATATATGTATGTGTTCGACAATTATATACATTTACACGCCCGGGGCGTGTGGATTTAACCCCCGGGCGAGTAAATATTGGCCCAGGCAGCACACGTGTGTTTTTTAAATTTCCCGCGCTCGCGCTGCTGTTTTTCCCCCCGCTCGCGCTGCTGTTTTTCCCCCGCTCGCGCTGCTGTTTTTCCAACGCTCGCGCTGGAGAAAAAAAAAAAAAAAGCCGGAGGCGGGTTCATATTGTTGGGGGAGATTACCCCGCCTCCGGCTCTCTCGGCAACTTTCCCTCCTCAGCGCTTCCAATCCTCCCCCTTCCGGCAGCCAGCCCCTTCCACGCCTGTCTGCCTCAGGCCCCTGCAGGGCCATCTGTCGCCCCCCCTCCCATCGGGCCATCCGCCCCCCCCCCCCACCTCAAACTCTCCCGGCCTCAGTGACCCCCCCTCACCCCAATCTCTCCTGGCCTCCGTGACCCCCCCTCACCCCAATCTCTCCCGGCCTCCGTGACCCCCCCCCCGACACCCCAATCTCCCCCCTCGACACCCCAATCTCCCCCCCCGACACCCCAATCTCCCCCCCAACACCCGTGATCCCCCCTCCCCGACACCCCAATCTCCCCCCGACACCCCAAATCTCCCCACTCCCGATCTCACCTCCAACTCCGTGTCCCCGGCCTCTGGTGACCAGCCGCATCACTCCTCTCTCCCCTGTGTCCGGATCCCTCACTGCCACCCAGTGACCCGCAGCGACAGCCGCCGAGGCAGAGGGCGACACCCGGCCTGCCGCTTCCTCGGCTGTCACAGAGATCGGAGACCACAGCGATCCACGGTGAGTAAGGGGGGGGGGGAGAGGAGTGTGCGTGTAGGGGGGAGTGTGTGTATATATATATATGTGTGTGTGTGTGTGTGTGTGTGTGTGTGTGTATATATATATATATATATATGTGTGTGTGTGTGTATATATGTGGGAGTGTGTGTGTGTGTATATATGTGGATCTCCCCCCATCTCCCCTCTCTGTGGTCTCCCCTCTCTCTGGTATCCCCTCTCTCTGGTCTGCCCCGTCTCCCCTCTCTCTGGTCTCCCCCGTCTCCCCTCTCTCTGGTCTCCCCCGTCTCCCCTCTCTCTGGTCTCCCCCGTCTCCCCTCTCTCTGGTCTCCCCTGTCTCCCCTCTCTCTGGTCTCCCCCCGTCTCCCCTCTCTCTGGTCTCCCCCGTCTCCCCTCTCTCTGGTCTCCCCCGTCTCCCCTCTCTCTGGTCTCCCCTCCCTCTGGTCTCCCCCGTTTCCCCTCTCTCTGGTCTCCCCTCCCTCTGGTCTCCCCCGTTCCCCTCTTTCTGGTCTCTTTCTCCCCTCTCTCTTTCTCTCCCCCCTCTTTCTCTCCCCCTCTCTCTCCCCCCCTCTCTCCCCCTCTCTCCCTCTCTCTCCCCCTCTCTCTCCCCCTCTCTCTTCCCCTCTCTCTCCCCCTCTCTCTCCCCCTCTCTCTTCCCCTCTCTCTTCCTCTCTCTCCCTCTCCCTCTCTTCCTCTCTCTCCCTCTCCCTCTCTTCCTCTCTCTTCCTCTCTCTCTCTCCCTCTCCCTCTCTCTCTTCCTCTCTCTCCCTCTCTTCCTCTCTCTCCCTCTCTTCCTCTCTCTCCCTCTCTTCCTCCCTCTCTTCCTCCCTCTCTTCCTCCCTCTCTTCCTCCCTCTCCCTCCCTCCCTCTCTTCCTCTCTCTTCCTCTCTCTTCCTCTCTCTTCCTCTCTCTTCCTCTCTCTTCCTCTCTCTTCCTCTCTCTTCCTCTCTCTTCCTCTCTCTTCCTCTCTCTTCCTCTCTCTTCCTCTCTCTTCCTCTCTCTTCCTCTCTCTTCCTCTCTCTTCCTCTCTCTTCCTCTCTCTTCCTCTCTCTTCCTCTCTCTTCCTCTCTCTTCCTCTCTCTTCCTCTCTCTTCCTCTCTCTTCCTCTCTCTTCCTCTCTCTTTCTCTCTCTTTCTCTCTCTTCCTCTCTCTTCCTCTCTCTTCCTCTCTCTTCCTCTCTCTTCCTCTCTCTTCCTCTCTCTTCCTCTCTCTTCCTCTCTCTTCCTCTCTCTCCCTTTCTCTCCCTCTCTCTTCCTCTCCCCCCCTCCATTCCTCTCCCTCTCTTCCTCTCTCTCCCCCTCTCTGTATCTGGATATCTTATTTACCCTATATATCTTAACTGTCCTATACTACACCAAAATAACCTATACTGCTTTCTCCAGATCTGACTCAAGCTTCACACGGAAGACATCGGAATCCCCCCTAACCCAGAAGACATTTAGGGAACACATCCCCTCCAACTTATAACATTGCGGGAACGAGGTACCTGGACATTGAGGGACTGCGGATCAGGTAAGATCCCAGGCGGGATTGCTGCTTTAGATATTGTGAAGCGGGGACGTCCAGACACTGGTTAAGGGGTTCAGGAAACTAGTCATTCACCTGTGGCTTTTATTTCTAGATCCGACACTTACACACACACACACACACACGTAACAAGGACTAATTGTAGTATAATGTATGTAACGGGTTTCCCCCCCCCCAATCTCACATTGGCCCGGGTACTCTAATAACCGACCCCCATTACGTGTTTGTGTTTGGTGGTGCACCTGTAGGCAACAGGACTCCTGAGTCTCCCGCTTGATGGTATTAGGGGATGTCATCAGGACAGGTAGCTGAGGTAGTGGGTGCGAGTTCAACTTACATCATGTGCAGCGCCTCCACCTCATCAGGATCTGTGCTTCCGCAGGGAGATGGTCCTGGTGAGGAACTCCTTCTTGGTGGTGCCATCCACTGCTGAGTAATTTCACACTCACACAGTGGGGGTATCGTTAACAAGGTCATCTTTATTGCAGGTTGTGATGTAGCAGACTGCCCCATGCAGCTACCGGCTCTAGCCGCACATCTCTCCATGCTGTCCCTTTGCCAGGTACGCCCTCCCAAATTGAAGTGGGATTCCCTCTTCTCCTAGGGAGATCCTCTCTGTGCCAGGTCCCTGGACACAGAGTGGCTTAGACAGGCTGATTGGTCAACCTGGACCGCTAGTTACTTCACTAGGGTCACAAAGTGTTCCTACAATCCCTTATGCAGGAAAATACAACTTCCCAACAACTTCCCACAGCTGCTGGAACACACTATAACTAACTGTGTAGTGCCTTATATACTTCAGGAGGCAGGCGCATCCCTGATGTCACTATCCAGGGACTCAGAGCATACAGCCACTCCCCTCCATACATAGGGCACCTCACCATGGTGTGAGGGAAAACCTCCATAACTACTGCTGGCATACCTGTTCTTACCAGGACTTACTGCCAACAGAGAGAAAGTAATATACCATTACCAGTATTATGCATGGCTATATGTAATAAATACATTTGTCAAAAACGAATGTTCTGACTAGGAATTTATTAAATGTATTTTATTTATATATTTTATTTTAAAGCGGGGTTGGGGGCGGGACTCGGGGCGGGGTTGGGGGCGGACTAGGTTGCGAGTAGATTTTTGGGTGATTTGTCGAACACTGTGTGTATATATATATATATATATATCAACCCGCGGAATATCCCCATACTGCTTGCGTGCAGGGGCACCCGTGTCCAGACCCCAATGGCCTTTCCCACCCCCAAGTGTGAGACTGCGCTGCCCACGTGAATGTTGGTGCACTTACACTGGCGACACACTTTATTCGAGCTCAGCTAGTCCCACGAATTCGGGTATACTCGGGTGTATTGAGGTTTGTGACTGTTTTCTGCCCGAGTGCATTGAGTTATTTTCCAGGCAGAGATTGAAGCATTTTATTCCCGCTGGCTGCAATACTGCACAGTATATATATATATATATATATATATACTGCATTACAATTCATGAATTTATGCCATCTGGTAGACACGCGAAGCATTGCAGCCTATTAAATCCTAATCATTATCATTTAACAGATCAGCCGCCCGTCAGCCAGGCATGAACCCAGGCTGGGAAGGCAAACGCAACGGGGCTTGTCAGAGGTGAGGAGCGGCGCATTCCAGGTATCTGCCAGGTACATACTGGGTATTTGCTCGAATAAAGTGTGTCGGTGCAGTATGCGGATACCTTCCCAGGCGCTCCAGCCCCCAGGTGTAGCTGAACAACAGTCAACGGGCAGTCTGCTCCAACGACGCTTTCAGCCTCTGCATGGGGTGGTATCCAGCAGGAGCGGCCCACCATAGATAGTCTCTGAATGTAGGTGGTCTGATCCCTGACCACAAGTTACGCGTCACGGCGTGGCGTAGACACTGTGTCCCTGATACTGCACAACACAGGAAAAAAGGTCCCTAACTATGGGCTTCCCTATACAGTTGCAGGTGCCTACTGTGATTTGGCAACTAGCTGGGGCCTCCAGGGGAAAGCTGGCCTAGTCCCAGGGCTACTGGCACCTGGGACCCTACCTCCCTCTTCTGTACCCTGCTCCCAACTAACCAATTGCCCTAACTGTCCTAACTGTTATCACTGTTCTGTTTTAAATGCAGCAGCCCTATTGGCTGCCTGACAATATGTGGTCTACAGCCCCTAAGGCTGCTGGGACTTGTAGTTCCCAGCGGATCTATGGGTGTAATGGCTGCCACTGGCATTATGCGTGCGCACAAACAAAATGGTGGCGCCCTCGGCGGAGCACTGGCGTCCCGCTCGCCAGCTCACAATCTCCCTGCAGCAACCACGCAGCCATCCCCCTCATGCAGCCCAGAGGTAAGCGGGGGACCTGGCTACAGTAGCAATTGAGGTGTTGGCCTTTTCCAGACTAGTCGTCACCTCCTCTAACTCACTCCGTAAGAGACTCTTTCTTTTCTTCAAAGCCTGAAACTCACGTATAGCTGGGAGTACACACCTCTGTAACTTGATGTTAGCCTCCTGTACCTTGGCGTTCGCTTCTCACTCCTTATTCAATTGCTCCCACAGGACTTCATAATCATGGTAGCAGTTTGGAGTGCCGAAATTAAGGCCTCTTTATCCTGGATCAAGGATTCAGCTTCCCTTTGTTCCTCCTTTTCCTTTGCCACCATTCCCGTGACGATTCCGCCCGTCACTCCGGTCTGCAGCACATCTTGGCGCCTTTCTGATGCACGCTGTCCAGACATCGCAGGCTCAAGTGGTTCGGTCACTTCCTCTGTGACATGAGAAATACTTTTCTTTTTCTTTGCTTTATTAACTCCAGAGACATCAGGATTACTGGGCACACACTCACTGGTATCAGCTTCCACATCTTGCTTGTGCTCACAACACATTGCTTGCTTTGGCAGCTGTTTGTCTTTGAAAATTTGGGGACACACATCTTCCAATGTGACCTAATTCATGACAGGCCCAACATACTAAATTCATCTGTGGGTGCCACATACGAGTTGTCGTCATCATCATCATCATCTTATGGCCTGAAGGGACACTGTTTTGCATGGTTTTGTAGATTACAAAACAAACATTTAACGTCAGCCATTTAAAAAACCTGACAGGTAAAATTTGGCACTCAGCACTTTGCTTATGGCGTTAGCTTTACACAGCACAGCAATCCTTTCATACCCGATGGACAGACTTTACACTCAGCACTTGCTACATGCAATTTTAACTTTCTACAGCAAAAAAAATTGGTTTCTGCATGGGTTCAACGCCTTAACATATCTTCATCTACTCGGGGTGCTATTTGCATCAACACTTCACATAGTCTCTGTGTATGCTGTAAGTACAACTGGTCATACACAGTGGGATAGACTTCACTTGCAGAGTCTGCCTTTTTACTTCTGCCGGGTGGCCATTTTAAATCCCCACATTTTTTCTCAAATCCACAGACCTTTCAGTGTCTGCCCGCACTCTCCACCATATGTGACAAACATCTCCCTTTGTGTACCCCAGCCGTTTGCCCAGGCTCTTCAACACAGTTTCTAGGGTTTCATTTGTAGAAAAGGGGGACAAACAGGTGTATACAAACAAGGGGCACTAAGCCCTCAAACTTCAGCGGTTTATTTCTCCATTAGTGACACTAAACATTTTAAACACCGTCAGTTTAAGAACAAAAGAAATCATAAAAAAGGAAACATCTACTTCTGTCAGGAGTCTAACTCACATGCATATCCCTATCTGCAATATTGGCTGGCTATGCCAGTTACCAACTTTAAATAACACACATGTATAATAACATTGAGTCCTTAACTGCGAGTTGGGGACAGCGTCCCATTAAATCCTCAGATGCTGCAACACGTGGGGGGGGCGTCTAACATGAAGTGGATACTGGGGAGCAGCAGTTTTCCTCCCAGCCTCCAGACTGGAGCAGCAAACCTCACTACAGTATATTCCTGTTACTTAATTAGGAGAGCAGGTGAGGGAAAACAGAACCATTGTAAAGTCTTGTATGGATTTCTTATCCACCAGCCTTAGTGACTGTGAATCTGCAGAGCGGATCACTTCAATACCAAGTCTGCACTTTCTTCTATAAATCCGACAGAAAGCTGCCCACTATCCTGGGACTAAAAAGCGTTCTGATGCTGGCCCTTGTGCATCACTGCATGGTCTTGAAACATCATCTTGGACGTTTTCTCAGCTACACCAGGGGGTCTAGCAACTACTCAGGAGGTCTCCAGCATTACAGATGAGAGGGGATACTCTCCAATATATCCACTGCGCATTACCAGTTTCCATCTGGTAAGTGGGTATTCCACCTACAGCAGCTGTGGTCTCTATGGGACATTTCACTTATGGATACTTTATATATATTTTAAATTTGTCTTTTAATAAATGTCACTCACTTGTGCTATTCACCTGTCAGCTTCCATTAGTATTGTAAATCTTGATAGTTCATTGTATTGTGTAGTGTTTGTCTATTATAGTTAGTTTTTCTGTTACAGTATCATGCTATGTTTTGTGTTTGTTTTTATTTTTCATATATTTGATCTCACTATATACAGAGCACCTCTAGGATCTTGGCTGATTTCTTCAGGCCGGGTTGTATATCAATTTATATATGTATACATTTTTTATTTTTCTTATCACTGTTTATATTGCAGTTATTATTAGTTGCACTGTATTTAGTATCAGTGGAAAGATCTTCGCAGGAGGGATAAGTGGAGCACAGCAATAGGGAAAAACAGGGAAATGGCACACCAAGGATTCTTTTTATTATATATAATGTTTCTTTATTAAATATTTGGTATTGTTTTTTTAAAAATTTTTGTTTTTTTGTTACCATGTGAATATAGTTTCATATTGATATATTTCCAGCTGTGTGTTGCTATATATTTTCGTTGCTTTACATAGGGGGTATACTGACACATATGGCGATGACGGACTCGGTCCTGTCATTATTATTTGCAATGTCCGCCGGCCCCTATCATCAACTGTAGTCACTCCCCCAGTGGATTGTATATATGAATTTTTATATGGGGATTGCAGACTGACTTTCCGCCTTCCTAGATGGCGCTAGTGTGTAGGCTCCGACTTGATTGTCTCCCTGTCACCCCAGCTTCACTGGCAAGTCTCGCAAGACATTCGCGGAGGACAGCTGACGTCACTTAGTCTGCTCTATCCCTATATAAACACACACACTGGTACATAGGGATATACTCTTTGACAAAGGGCTTTGCCCGAAACGCGTCAGAGTGCTCTTTTGGCCCCTTTTTTTGGCTGTCTCTCTCTCTGTCACTCTGGAATAAATTGGATTTTATTTTATCCTTGGTGTGCCGTTTCCCTGTTTTTCCCTATTGCTTTGCTCCACTTATCCCTCCTGTGAGGATCTTTCCATGGCTATACACTACTAATGCTGGATGCATACCTGTGGAGTCTCTACTTCGTCTGTGCTAATCACCTTACTATTGCCTATATACTCTAGATAGTTTTCTCACAAGTGTGGTGGTGAAAAGGTCTGACTTACCCCTTGGGGGTTACTGTCTCCCCTAGTACACCATAAATACCACTTATAGATTTATGCCTTATCCTTGGAAACTACCATGATATGAGTTAGTGGCAAATGCTATTGTAAGGTGTGTTATACTGTACGCTATTAGAGTTCAATAAGCGTGCACAGATTGACGTTATTATACTCCAATGAATGTTTGAAAAAGGCTCACAGTAAGGGACATTAAGAAGAAAATACAAATAAGAATATATCTTCCACCTGTTTAATCTCTTGTTGCACCGATATCTGGACTATATGTTTGCTTGTTTATCTTGTATTTAGTATCAATGTTTATGTTTTATGTTGGTATTGGTTATTTACCTATACATTCAGTCACTGCTATGTGAGCTATTATTATTCACTTTTAACAGTATTGTTTTTATTTAAGATGTTTTTGTGGTTATTACCCAGTTTCTTTTTTATATTTCTAGTTAGTCTACACCCGTTATGTTCTTTAAATATATTTTTATAGTTTCCTATTTACATAGAGATTTTGTGTTTATCTAGCAGTCTTTTTGAGATGTACTCATTGGTTTGAGAATTAGTCTGTCTAAATGTTTAACCAATTAGAAAGCTAGTAATGGGTTGCTAGGATACTTATGTGGCTTAAATAAGCAGCCAATGGATTTACTGCAATCCCTTTGAGAAAGTCGCCCGTGTGCGATGAAACGCGTCAGGGAGCGTCATTACGCAGCGTGTAATTGAGCCGGAATACACGCGGAGCAGACCTGTGGCTGCACTATCTAGGAAGCTGTATTGAGGCTCCGGACAGACGTCTTGTGGACACCCAAAGGTGTTTCCAGCCCTCCAGCGGACCGTGGTTGTTCTTTGAACCCATGAAGTGAGACTCTGACTGCGGAGGTGATGCGGAGACATCGGGCTGGTGGTGACATTATATTCACAAATAGTCATTTTTAAACCTATCCTTGTGAGTGATATTCTTCCCCCACCCCTTTTCCCTTCCTTCCCATCAATAAATGTACTTTATTATGCATAGTTTTGGCTACTAATCTACCCTGCTTAACACATAAGCCCGTGTACCAGTGCAGGCAGTATTAGGACAGGGGTAGCGGGCTTGGGGTCTGTGTTCTACCCAATCAGGGGCTCAGACTTGGACCCTCCTTCCGGGGGAAAAAAGGGGCTGTACAGCCAAATTTAGAGGAGTCTAGTTCTAGGAAGTGTGGAGTCAGGGCTCTGCCAACCTTCCTTACCCTCCCTTAGGGGAGAGGGACCACTACCCCCTATCTATTCCTCCAGGGAATAGGGGAAGAAATGAGGATAGACCCTTGGGGCCTCAAGCCTCCTGGGTTGAGTCCAGGGACCATCCATAAGAGGGAGAAGAGTGTACCCTTGTATACTGTAACCCTGTTAGAGATAGAATAAAGCCGTAACTGTTTATTATATTCTCCGGCCTGCGATTGCAATTAATCAGGGGGAGTATCAGAGAGGGTTCTCCTGCAGGGATTGTATCCAGTGCTACTGGAGCCTACTGGAGATTGAGGCGCTGCACCAGTAACAAAGAGCCAACCATCACCCTGAAAGCCTGTCCTGTCTTCTCCATTAACACCGGCGGAAACTCAGCATCCTGCGAGCCAACAGTTGAGCAGCATAAAACACTGTGTAATAGTGAAATCTCCCAGAGGGTGGGGGAAAACCTGATTTAATAATAATAATAAAAAATATATATATGTGGAGTCTTCGTTTGGTGCATGGGCAGGTCCCATAAAATGCTTATTTTAATCAGACAAATTGTAAGTGTGCATTTGTCTTGTCCATGATTTATTAAAATGTTCATCTGATTTTACACAAGGATCGGGCGCTTTTTCTCTTTTCTTTTTCTAATAGGTACTATGGGAACTTGGTGAGCCCAAGAAGAAGCAGCCTGGACCTTTGTTTTATTCATTCATGGACTTCATTTGGACTTAAGTATCATTTTTTATAGTTTAATTTTTTGTATTTTTATGCTTTTTTATATGTTCAACAGACCATTTCATTTTTTCATATTTTTTGCACATTTTTTACAATTAGAATTTGTTTGATTCATGTTGCTATAATATATTTCATTCCAATTGTTATAGGTAGGCACTAGTTGGTTCATGTAAACATCATACTCAATTTTGATATTTGGTGCAACATTTTGGCACACGTCACCAGGGGGGCAGCAATTTGGGTGTGTTGAAAAAGGAGCGCTGTCTTTAAAACTGTTTATATATATATATATATATATATATATATATATATATATATATATATATATATATATATATTCGATCAACAAAGAAAGAAAAGTATCCCACAAATAGCACTCAAGTATTCAAAAAAATAATTCATTTATTAAACACATCACATACAATGATACTAAAACAGTCCCTGTACCTACACAGTAACACTACAGAAAGGCAAATGCCCTGAAGTGGAGAGAAAGCAACTGCTGGGTTAGGCCAAGGCCCCGCTGCCTCAGGGGCGTGGTTTGAGCGGAGGGTCTGTCCGTACGTCCCCCCCGTCGGTCCATCCGTCCCCCCCCCACACACACACACCCCACCTACCTTTTGGAGGTGGGGGAAGCTCACTCCAGCCCCCGGCACTGATAGGCTCACCAGTGCACAACGTGGCGCATCACCGCTCAGGATCGCAATCCTCTTGCATCCCCTGGCAGCTGACGCGTCACAGCGCGTAGTGAGCCTCCTCGGAAGGAGGCCGCGGGGACCGACAGGCAGGAGGTAAGGGGCTGGTGGACCGCGTGCACGCCCGTCCGCAGCGGGTCCTCAGCCTGAACTAATAAGAGTATCTGACACCTAGAGGATAATGGTAAAAAGGCATGTAAATAGCAACCGGCCGATCTGAGTAAATACCCCTAAATTGAACAGACTGCAATATAGTGATCCCAAGTGGACAAGCACATACCAAGGGAATAAAGAACCAGATATTATAAGCTCATTGGGAGTATGTAATAAGGGACCAAAGTCCCCAAGTAGGTAAATATGCATAAACACACAGCTTGGAGTGATGAACAGCAGTCCCAATGTATTAGTCCATGATAGGTGTACTAGTAAAACAGCACTATTTGAATAGGGAAGGTGCCAATGATGACACTATACATGGACATAAATGCCAGGTACTTAGCCTCCAGTACATGTAGTGAGACTGGAAACCGTAAATGGAGCTGCTGAAAGGACCGCAAGCGTGAAAAATACTTTGGTAAGTCCGGAACACAGGAGTTTTCACCCAACAGCAGTTCATGAAGAAGAGCACAGGGAGTACACACAGGAGGAAAGCCCTGACGTACGTTTCACCCTTAGCTTCATCTGGGGGCTTACTGAAGGAGCATACACACCAAGTATAGATGTCGTTCCTTCAGTGATGTGAGCCAATTAAAACGCGGGCAGCTCTGAATCAACGCGGGTGATTCATTAGTTCGGCAGCCAATCATCTCCAAGATGTAGTAGGTAGTGACGTGCTGTTGCAGGCTGAAATGTATCTAAGTAAGGAAATTAATTGAAAATAGAGACCGCATTAGTACAGTATAATATATACACTATATTGCTCACAACTATTAAATCCATTGCAGAAGAATAAAATGTAGTTACACCTAATGACATTACGGGTGATCTGAAAATCTGGTTCCTAGTGAGGCTGGTTCGAACGTCTTACCTTGTTATCTAATTTCTAATGTAATCTCATTTCTACAATGCAAAGATGAAATAAATCTTAGAATATAGTGTAATAGGAAATATTTAATATTTTTGTATTTCATACCTCCCTGCATTAGAAAAAGGTTTATTTTATAGCTCACCTCTGTAATGAATAGTTAAAAATGGTGGAAAAACAGAATTGTTAACCGTAAAACTTTCATCTACTTGAAACACCAATTATGGTACTATTGGTAAGGCTGGTCATCACACTTATTTATCTTATGGAGAGGATGTAATCTACATTAATCCTTTCAATGTCAGAGGGGCTTGTAATGCATCGCAGAGCCCTTATAGAAAAAAAAGTTTAAATGTAATAAATATGACTTTTTAAAAAAATGCACCTCTCTAGGGTTCCTAGATTTATCTGCAGTACTCTCATCAAGGTGAGGTTAGGAAAAGTGAAAGGAGTAAGCAGCGCTTAAGTAATGCAAAAACCAATTGACCCAGCAGATGGTGCTGTTGGCTGACACAAAGCTTCATTTTCTGTAACATCCAAATATCCTTCCACATTTATTTATTTATAAAATATTTTACCAGGAAGTAATACATTGAGAGTTACCTCTCGTTTTCAAGTATGTCCTGGGCACAGAGTTAAGACAAATAATACATGGTTACAAATACAGTTACATAAATGAACAGGGTATACATTATATACAAGACATTGCATGCACAGTTAAAGAAAATATATATTATGGGCGTATGAAACAGTTACAGACCAGATTAAAATGTGAGACAGCCTTAGATTTGAAAGAGCTTGAACTGGTGGTGGATGTGAGAGTCTCTGGTAGGTTGTTCCAGTTTTGGGGTGCACGGTAAGAGAAGGAGGAACGGCCAGATACTTTTGGAGTCTGATCTCAGGTGATAAGTGCTGCATGTGGTAGGGGTGAGGAGCTTGTTCAGATAGCTGGGTAGCTTGCCCATAAAGAATTTTATAGGCAAGACAGGAAAGGTGAACTTTGCGCCTAGACTCTAGTGATGACAATCTAGTTCTTTGAGCATTTCGCAGTGATGTGTGTTGTAGTTGCATTGGAGAACAAAACGAAAAATTGAATTGTAGAGGGTGCCAAGTTTGCTAAGGTGGGTTTGAGGTGCCGAGCCATATACTATGTCTCCATAGTCAATAATTGGCATTAGCATCTGCTGTGCGATACGCTTTCTGACCAGGAGACTTAGGGAGGATTTGTTCCTGTAAAGTACCCCTAGTTTGGCATAGGTCTTGGTTGTCAGGGTATCAATGTGCATTCCGAATGTTATGTGGGAGTCAAACCATAAGTCCAGGTATTTAAAACTAGTGACAGGGGTTATGGTGGTGTTAGCGTTGGTTCTAATCAGGAGCTCAGTCGCTGGAAGCTTTAACAATTTAGTCTTGGTCCCAAATATCATTGTTACAGTCTTGTCAGTGTTTAAAAACAATTTTGGGAAATCCAGTTTTCGACTCTCAAAAAGTCAAACTGAAGTATGTGTTGAAGGTCAGAGAGGCTATGGCTGTGTGCATATAGGATTGTGTCATCTGCATACATGTGTATTGAGGCTTCCTTACAAGCTGTGGGAAGATCATTAATGAACACTGAGAAGAGTAGGGGCCCCAGAACAGAGCCTTGCGGGACACCACAGGTGATATCCAGGGGGTTGGAGTTAGAGCCTGAGATGGACACATGTTGGGATCTTCCTGATAGGTAGGACTGAAGCCAGTTTAAAGCATGCTTCCCTTTTCCAGAGCTCTAGAGTTTGTTAAGCAGGATAGCATGATCAACTGTATCAAAAGCCTTTGCAAAATCTAGGAATACTGCATCAGTGAGTTGTCCCCGTTCCATTCCACACTGGATTTCATTGCAAACTTTTAGCAGGGTAGTTACGGTGGAGTGTTTGGGACGAAAGCCAGATTGGAATTGGCTAGGGAAATTCAAGTTGATCAATATAGTTTTGTTCAGTTGCCCATTATGATTTCAAGTGAATATCTGATGACTATCAGGCGTGGCTATCCAGTGGTTCGGGGGGGAAAAAAAGTGGTGGTACTGTTTGATGAATACAATTCTTAACCTGTTGACCTTTTTGTTGCCAGAGCAATGAGGTAAAACATCAACAAAAGGCTTACAAATGGGGGTTTCAGTCTATAGAAAAAGATATTTTCTAAAGTCAGGGGCTACAAGCACTGTGTGAGTACACAGTGCCATGTATAGATCTAGAAAGGATTTTTCTGCCCAGCTGGACCACGTTACTTTATCGGGAGAACATGCCTTTTCTAAGATCATTAAGTGGTACAGCCTGTGTGGTAAAATTATGTACAAAGCAACAATATTACCTTACTATTCCTAAGAATGCGGTTACCTATTTTAGCCTCAGAGTTACGCAAGTCTTGTATGACCGCCACTTTCTTTTTCTGGGACTCATCCTGAGATGCAACTTTCTGGAGACAGTGGGCAGCTCAGATACAGTAGGACCCATCTCAATAGTGGATGGCTGCGCTGCTGCTGGGTTTGTGAGGCGTTTGACCACCTCAGACGATGGCACGGTACTCACGTTCTGCTTCAGCAAGGACAATTGAATTGAATGGGACTTTCCATACAGTAGTGCTAATTGAACAAGCTCCTTTGTCTATTAGGCCATTTTTGCAATGTATTTTTTTTGTATGTAACGGGTATTCCACTCCACCCAATCGCATATATAGTGTGGGTGAGTAGAACATGTAGTGTTACCGGTGTGGTGCGTATACCTGCAGGCTCACAGGAGGTCTGAGCCTCCGCTAATGAGAGCCTGGGGTGAATCCTCTGGAACGAATCTTCTTTCAGCGCCTCCACCTATGTAGGATTCTATGGAAGTGTAGAATGACCCTAACATAGGAACCCACTCAGAAACCACATACACCAGTATTATGGATAACAGGTTTACTGAATGAACAAACACTTTACTAACACACATATAAGACATTACACAACATCATAACCTTATGCTATAACCGTATCACCTTCTGCCCAATGTCTGGTGTTCCCACCCAATGTCCGGTAATCCCCACCCAATGTCCCGTACTCCTACGGAGATCGTGGGTGACTGCGCAGTCACTAAGAACTACTAGGCCTGTTGGTGCACATAGGATTCAAAGTTACCTGCCGAGCACTCAGGTGCTCGGGCCTGCAACAATCTTCTCAAAGGGTCAGACGTGCGATGCATCCGTCTGATCCTATCCAGGTGATATTCTCCAGAACCCCAACGTGGCTCCAACCGCTTCACGGGAACAGCAACCGCCGCTGAATCCCTATCTCTCTAACGGGCAGTAGCGTGACAGGAACCCTAACCTAGGGCCTGTCCCTGATGTACCGCAACCTGAGGTGACTTGGGGAAAACTCCTAGGGCCTGCGGGGTTAATAACCTACCCCCCCTCCCCTACTACCCCAAGTCCAGAAACCTCACTAACCACTAGCTCCTAACTCATTAATCCTAACGCGCCTGCAGCCGACACACAGCTCTCACAGTCAGCCTGCAGACAGTAACACACGCTGCACACACACTGCACTCATTACATGCAGCGTCAACATGCAACACTCATACACTCTTTGAAAAAGTCCATAGCCTGGACGAAACATGTTAGAGTGGTTGCCTGATGTTTGCTGCTAGCGATCAATAAAGTTTTTTTAGACATCCATGCGTTGGCTGCTGAAGTTGCTGTGAACCACGGACCATTCTACCCCCTTCTTCCTGTCTCATACACCGCAGCCTGGAACCCCAGCAATAACCCACTGCACACACTCAGCATCCGCTGTACACCCGATGCCTATTTGTCAGTGCTCACAGCACTACCCGCTGTGGCACTGCCAAACCTGCACCCAACACACACCTAAGGGTGACCTTCCCTATCTAGGGCTGTCCCTCTTCAATTACCCCCTGCCCTAACAGGGAATTGGGACCTGCCTAGGGACTGGGAGAACCCTTATCTGGTGCAGGAGCCTCTCGCACCCTGCACCCTTCCTCCTCCTTCCTCCTCCTCAGCCTGACTGCCGTGCGCAAAGCCCGCGAAATGTATCTATCTTCCCGGACTGAGCATCCTCCAGCCCTATTGGCCGCTATGAGGCACCTGGTGCCTGTCTCCCTATGCCTCCTGGGAGTTGTAGTTCCCAGGAGGCTGCTATAGCATTGGGGCCGCGTGCGCGCTTCTCCTGCGCATGCGCGAACTACTAATGGCCGCCTCAACCTCTCCTGCGCCTTCCCTGCCCTCACGCAACTTTTCCCTACCTCTCGCAGCCTCCCTGCGCATGCGCGAGCTATCTGGGGCTCTCCTGATGCTGGGCCATCCCTGCGCATGCGCGAGCTAATGCGCAATGGCGGCGCCCTCGCCGCCCGGCTCCGGGAGCCCTGTGACGCGCGTGCGGCCGGGACCTGACCGCCCTCACCCGCGCGATTGGCTCGCGGGGCCGCCTTGGGACTCGGCGGTACCCGCGGTCACCCACCAGGGGAGGGGGGTGCTGACAGCCAGAGGAGACATGGCTACACTCTCCCCCTGGTGAAAAACCCAACGCCCTCGCTTGGGGAACGACATCAATTGGCCTAAGTATACACAATAACAATTTGCATCGCATAAACGGTACACTTAGCAAGTTAACTTTACACCACAGGGTACAAGACAGATCACATTCAATAATACCCGAGACTGGCCGAGACCATTTGTGGGGTGCCCCTAACTGATCAGATGGGGGTACCTCACTTTTGCGTCCGTGAGCCTCCCCGGGGTGAATCTCTCGGAGAGCACACTCTGGCGTAATAGTCACTGGTTCAGTGCTACTTCCTCCCCCTGGTGGAAGGAAGAGTACAATGTCTCTGAAGCAGACCTTTACCTGGTCACCCGCGGCAGGGATGCGGTAGACCAGGAGGCCAGGACCTTTTCCGCGGTCCACTACTTGGCGAATGGCACGCTCCTTTTTGGGCTTAAAGGAGGCCAGTCTCCCTGGATCTTCCTTTACACAGTCCTTGTCCCTACGGACTTGCGAGGCTTCCACTGAGAAGCGAGCACTGGACAATGTCTCTGTTTCACCTGGCAGGGGGTAAAGAGTAGACACCTTACCACTGCGGTGATTCACGGTGGCCAACAGGTCCTCGGGGATGCTGTCAGTTCCCAACTCGGCTGTCTTGGGACCTGCCCCCGGCACTTCTGGGGCAGTCCACTTACGCGCTGAAAACTCGGGAGCGTTGGATCCCAGTCCTGGGACCACTTGTGTCGGAGCGCACGGGTTCATACTCCGTTCAGAAGCCGCAACTCTGGCCTTCTTCACGGCCACCTCCATCGAAGCTTGTGGGGAGTTAGGGAGTTCCCTACCACTCCACTGGCTTGGGATGGATTCTCCCAAGGAGGACACCTCCGCCAGGACGCGATGCAGAGGGGAGCCCTTCGCCCAGGTGACCAGACTTAAGGAGCCATCGTGCTCCACGGTCACCTGGAGGCTCACCCCCGACACCCCTGGGGCAGTCGACTCACCCTTGTCGACGTTAGGTACTGGTCCCCATTCTAGAACCGATTGTACCTCCATAGTATGTCGGACTGACCATTGTAGGGCACACGGGCCCACAGCAGGGTCCGCAACATCGGGATACACCTCTTCCAGGGTACACGGACCCACAGCAGACTCTGTATCCTCTGCATCACCGCTGGGGTGGTTCGCCGGTAGGCGCATCGCCACCGATGGGACTTCCACCTTTTCCCCGGAAGATATCATGATCGAATCCTCCGCAAGGTAGTCACCAGATTCTTCTGAAATGCAGCCAGTGGTTGTGGGTATGAAGCTGGCGTGCTCCGGTACCTCCACTGCAGTCGCGCTCTTCTCCGCCAAGGGTTCACTTAGCTCCTTAGCTGGCTCTGTAGGCTGGGGTACAATAGGTGTCAAGAAAATTGCACCGCAGCAATCACATCTGGGCTCCCACGCCAGTGCTCCTCTAGAACAGTCACAGGTGGGGCTAAAGCATTGTGTACACGGCTCCCCATCCACCTCGGTGATCCTGAAGTCTAGTGGTAACTGGGACATGTCGGCTCCCTCGTCATAGGCTTCTTGCAAGCAGGGGCACAGTAGCATAAGGAGTTCTATTCCTGGCGCTCGCCAGGGCACATACACATTAGGGTGTATCCCCTGACAGTCTATCTCATCTTCATCCTCAGAGATCAAAGAGTCTATCAAAGCTTCATCCTCAGAGAGCAAAGAATCTATTACGGCGTCAACGTATGGTTGAAGATAACCGTGCTTGCTCCCCCTGGTGGAATCCCCCTGGTGGAATCTGAAGGAAGGGCACTTTCGACAGGGGAGTGGTTTTGGCTCTGCTCTGAGTCACTCACATCACAGGGGAGGGGCTCTGATTTTCGCGCCAAACCCGGACAGAATGTTGCGACATCTTTCTGTGCAGGCTTGCAGTCAGCAGCACGTGCGCTCTCCTGATTTGGCGGGAGACGCCATTTTGCTTGGTCTGCGTAAACTAGGGGGTACCCTTCTGAGGGCCCCCCGGGCATGAACAGTGCGGACGGTGCCTCTGCCAGGCATATATCTGCAGTGTGGGTCACTACAAAAAGTATGGTTTTCCATGTGGACGTGGGATCTTGTTCTTCATCTAAGAAACATGAGTAAGGCCACTCAGGAATTTTACACATATACTCCCGGACCTTGATCGCGGGTATAGTTACGGGAATGTCTCCTACCGCCACTACCTGGCCAGGTTCCATATACTGCCTCAAAGCCCAGGCAAGGACCTCGTCTCCGGACTTCACAAACATGGCGACAAAAATAGGGACGGGACAATTTAGAAAAAAATGGACAGGGCACCCCAGGTGGTCTCTCAGCAGCGCCTCCAAATGTAACGGGTATTCTACCCCACCCAATCGCATATATAGTGTTGGTGAGTAGAACATGTAGTGTTACCGGTGTGGTGCGTATACCTGCAGGCTCACAGGAGGTCTGAGCCTCCGCTAATGAGAGCCTGGGGTGAATCCTCTGGAACGAATCTTCTTTCAGCGCCTCCACCTATGTAGGATTCTATGGAAGTGTAGAATGACCCTAACATAGGAACCCACTCAGAAACCACATACACCAGTATTATGGATAACAGGTTTACTGAATGAACAAACACTTTACTAACACACATATAAGACATTACACAACATCATAACCTTATGCTATAACCGTATCACCTTCTGCCCAATGTCTGGTGTTCCCACCCAATGTCTGGTAATCCCCACCCAATGTCCCGTACTCCTATGGAGATCATGGGTGACTGCGCAGTCACTAAGAACTACTAGGCCTGTTGGTGCACATAGGATTCAAAGTTACCTGCCGAGCACTCCGGTGCTCGGGCCTGCAACAATCTTCTCAAAGGGTCAGACGTGCGATGCATCCGTCTGATCCTATCCAGGTGATATTCTCCAGAACCACAACGTGGGTCCAACCGCTTCACGGGAACAGCAACCGCCGCTGAATCCCTATCTCTCTAACGGGCAGTAGCGTGACAGGAACCCTAACCTAGGGCCTGTCCCTGATGTACCGCAACCTAAGGTGACTTGGGGAAAACTCCTAGGGCCTACCTAACCTACCCCCCCTCCCCTACTACCCCAAGTCCAGAAACCTCACTAACCACTAGCTCCTAACTCACTAATCCTAACGCGCCTGCAGCCGACACACAGCTCTCACAGTCAGCCTGCAGACAGTAACACACGCTGCACACACACTGCACTCATTACATGCAGCGTCAACATGCAACACTCATACACCGCAGCCTGGAACCCCAGCAATAACCCACTGCACACACTCAGCATCCGCTGTACACCCGATGCCTATTTGTCAGTGCTCACAGCACTACCCGCTGTGGCACTGCCAAACCTGCACCCAACACACACCTAAGGGTGACCTTCCCTATCTAGGGCCGTCCCTCTTCAATTACCCCCTGCCCTAACAGGGAATTGGGACCTGCCTAGGGACTGGGATAACCCTTACCTGGTGCAGGAGCCTCTCGCACCCTGCACCCTTCCTCCTCCTTCCTCCTCCTCAGCCTGACTGCCGTGCGCAAAGCCCGCGAAATGTATCTATCTTCCCGGGCTGAGCATCCTCCAGCCCTATTGGCCGCTGTGAGGCACCTGGTGCCTGTCTCCCTATGCCTCCTGGGAGTTGTAGTTCCCAGGAGGCTGCTATAGCGTTGGGGCCGCGTGCGCGCTTCTCCTGCGCATGCGCGAACTACTAATGGCCGCCTCAACCTCTCCTGCGCCTTCCCTGCCCCCACGCAACTTTTCCCTACCTCTCGCAGCCTCCCTGCGCATGCGCGAGCTATCTGGGGCTCTCCTGATGCTGGGCCATCCCTGCGCATGCGCGAGCTAATGCGCAATGGCGGCGCCCTCGCCGCCCGGCTCCGGGAGCACCGGGAGCCCTGTGACGCGCGTGCGGCCTTGGCAACCGGCCGCACGCGTCCCCGGCAACCCCCGAGCCGGGACCTGACCGCCCTCACCCGCGCGATTGGCTCGCGGGGCCGCCTTGGGACTCGGCGGTACCCGCAGTCACCCACCAGGGGAGGGGGGTGCTGACAGCCAGAGGAGACATGGCTACATGTACTTACCATTTTGCCTACATGTTTCATTTATTTAACCCTTTGGGTACTTTCACATATTCCACAAAGTGTTGTCTCCAAAGGACAATAAGACATTGGATTAATTCAGTATACATACCTGCTATATTTGAAGTTTAGCTAGACAAGGTTATGTATGCTTGAATCATTTTTTGATCAATAAATGCAACTACATGTAGAAATTTCACTTAAAAATTGAAAGCCAATTTGGAAGGAGCGCTGGAATAGTATTATTGTTTTTTCTTTATATACCTGTATGAGACTCACTCAAAATCAGAATTTGCAGTCCAATAGATTTCAAAGACTTATTGAAGACCATACTTTTATATTAAAATGCATTTTTTGGATAGTGTTATCGGGGTTGCACCAGTTGCAACAGGGGGAGCTATTTGGTCGCAGACTACTAATGGGTGCCTCTGGGGTTGTGGATTTGGCAGCTATCCTCAAAGGCATTCTGGTTGTGCTAGAGGGTCAGGGGAGGGCCATTACAGTGGGGCAAGGGTGTTATGCGTGGCCTCCTCATAACTGGGATTGCTTCACCACCAGGGGTGGTGGTGGCATTGGGATGAATGCTCCTAAGGCAGGGGTGAGCAGCCTTGCCCCTACAGGGCTTGAAGGTGGTGCTAGTGTGGTGGCACACACCCCATCAGGGGCGGTTGTTGCTCTGTCTGCCATGACCATGGTTAGCGGGTACGATATCTAATGTATGCTTCAAGGAGTCTTACACATGCGTCACCAGTTTGTTGGGGTTACATTTAACAAATTATGTAAAAGACCAAATATGAGGAAGTACGTTGTGTGACGGAGTCACTGTCCTTATGGACTAGAGAGCTAGTAGCTATGGGACTTTCCAGCATACATGGAGTTAATTTCCCTTGGATAAGCTACCCTCAGGTGCAGCTAATCAGGCTGGTCAGAATGAACAAGGAAGTCTTTTAAAACAGACACAGGAAGCTGCCATGCTGGGAGTGATACAGAGAGAGTTTGGCTGTTTTCCCTCAGGGAAGGGGACAGAGGAGAGTTTCTCTGAGCTCACGTGGGGCCGAGTTCCCCTAAGAATGAAGGGCGCAAAGCTGTGCTGAAGTGGGGACGTCTGCACCAAATGGACTAACAGATAAGAAAGACTTTATATTGATGTGCTTAAGCCTGTTCATGTGGGGTGCATATGCCAGGGCATGTTTTCAGCTGGGAACCAGTATAGTTGAACAAAGGAACATAGGGCACAACGGATTTAGCATATCCAAACTCATTTATTGAGCCAACACAACGTTTCGACCATGATGGTCTTTATCAAGTGACAATGGCATAAACAAAATCCCTTCTAACAACATATAAATAGTGCCCCAAACCCCCACAATGCAACCTGTTCAATTAGTGGTGATGGTATCCATGTGCTGAATCAGTCCCTTTAACCAATGTCCAGTCTGTATCCTTGAGTGGGTGATCCCCAGCAGATGTTAGTCCTCCTCTGAGCATCGTGGTGTTCAAATCCTCCCCACTTCCGTGTTGTTCGGCATCCATCTTGTTGACGTCATCAATCCGGGTCCTCAGTAGTTGGAACGCATCCGGGTCCTAGTGCGTTTCAAGTTCGCGCATGCGTGGTGAATATCCGTTCGATCTTCTTCATCCCTTCTCAATTTGGAACGCATAAAGCGCAGACTGCATGTCAGTCATTGCACATGCGTTAGTCATTCCACCTGCAGTCCAGCAAGTGTAGGGGGGATTAGCTGATCTTCGGTTTTCATCTGTAGAGGTCCATCCGTGCATCATCTTCTTCTGTCAATCAATAGGGGGGATATCTTCGTAATCAGAAGTCCACGATGTTTGAAAAAAAGGGGGGGATGAGTCAGCACACCACTATATGAACTAGCTGCTAATATATAATCTTACTGTGAAAAGTGAGTGATAATAAAAATGATTAAAAAAGGTTGGTCTTTGTCAATTTTTAGAAATACATAACCCCAGGGGTATACTGACCTGACAGTTTAAATCCTTTTAGCTAATACAGCAAGCAGTGGCAGCAACCTATGGAAGAAGTAATTTTATCTTTCCTCAATGAAACAACCTAATGACAAAAAGTCGTTCAGTCCATTAGGAAATACAGTGTCTAATGTGTGAATCCAGAAGGATTCACGCTGTAATAATAAAACATCCTTTTCTAGTCCTGCCCTAGCTTTTTTAATATCTTCAATGCCCATTAGTTTCAATGATGATATTGGGTGACTAAATTCAGAGCAGTGTCTAATAAGAGCGGTTTACTGATTTTACTCTTATGTTCAATAAATCTAGTTTTGAGCATATGATTGCTCTTACCAATATAACATAGTCCACAAGGACATTTAATCATGTAGACCCACAGAGCAGCAAGATCAGCAGTGGCAGCAGAAAGAGCAGGTAAACCCTAATCAATGTAAATTAAAATCAAGGTTTATTGCACCCTTCAAAAACACAGGTGTAAACGTGTTTATGCACCTTATAAAACACGATGTCAAACAATATTTTAAAAAGCATCACTACACAAACTACAATCTGACAAATCCACAAAAGGAGGCTTTGAAAAAACTCAGGGAGAAAATAGTAACATCATTTTTAAAAAAGCGGACAAGGGAGGAGCACTTGTAGTGCAGGATTATAGTGTGTATAAAACGGAAGTCTTGAGGCAACTGGAGAATCAAGAGTGTTATATTAAACTCGACATGGATCCGACTTTAAGGTATCAAACTGAAATCAAGGGTATATTACAATTAGGATTAAACAATTTATGGATTAATGAGGAGAAAGTTAATTTTCTGACTATGAAAAATCCAAGGCGTCCAGTCCTTTACTTATTGCCAAAGATCCATAAAAGTTTACAAAATCCCCCAGGAAGGCCCATAATATCAGCCACATGTTCTATCAACCAACCTCTAGCAGTTTTTATTGATACCTTTCTTCAACCTTTGATAATTAAAAGCAAATCTTACATACAGGATACTTTTGATTTTCTTAATAAAATACGCACAGTGCCCCTGATTGGAAAAACCATCACCATGGTAACTATGGATGTAACTAATTTATATACCATAATCCCTCACGATAGTGGTTTAGATGTCATTAGACAAAACCTTACCAATTCCCATAAAGCAAATCCACCTGTGGATTATATCATGCTCCTCCTACATTTCATTTTATATAAAAATTATTTTAAGTTCGAACAAACTTTTTATTTGCAAACAGCAGGGACGGCTTTGGGCAGCAATGAGGCCCCTTCCTATGCTAATTTATATATGTCTGACTTTGAGGAGAAATTTATTTATCCCACTGAGCATTACAATAAGATGTTATTTTATTGTAGATATATTGACGATCTGCTATTCCTTTGGGAGGGTACAGAGGAAGAACTTATCAGCTTTTTTGATTACCTAGATGGGCTGAACACCACAGTAAGATTCACAAAAAATAGGAGCACTAAGCAGATTTCGTATCTAGATGTGCTTCTTACATATGAAGATGGAAAACTTCATAGTGATCTTTATAGGAAGCCCACAGACAAAAACAGTACTCTACATGCTTCTAGTTTCCACCCAAAACGGCTGAAACAAATGCTACCATTCTCTCAAAAAATTAGAGCTACACGCATAATAGACAGGCCTACTAAATTGGATGAGACTCTAAAGGAGATTGAGGAGAGATTTGTTGAGAGGGGACACAACAGGTCTGAAGTTATTACAGCTTTTAATACAACTCCACAATCAATTCCTAAAAGTGATCGTCTCACATTTGTAAGTAAATTCACAACGGCCAGTGGTTTTATTAAACAAACACTTAAAAAGCACTGGAAAGTTCTACAGACTGACGATACACTGAAGGACGTCTGTAGGGATTTCCCACGTTTTGCTTATAAACGTGGAGAGAATCTTAAGGACATCCTGATTAAGGCTGATAATGAGAAACATATCACTCCACATTTCTTGAGCTCACCAAAGGTAGGCTGCTATAAATGTTACAGATGTAGCATTTGTAACAGTCTGAACACTGGAGATAAGTTTTACCATCCCAGAAGTGGCAAATTGTTCAATATCAAGGAGCGTATCACCTGCACAACTACGAACATAGTCTACATGATTAAATGTCCTTGTGGACTATGTTATATTGGTAAGAGCAATCGTATGCTCAAATCTAGATTTATTGAAGATAAGAGTAAAATCAGTAATCGTGCAGAGGATACCGCTCTTATTAGACACTGCTCTGAATTTAGTCACCCAATATCATCATTGAAACTAATGGGCATTGAACATATTAAAAAAGCTAGGGCAGGACTAGAAAAGGATGTTTTATTATTACAGCGTGAATCCTTCTGGATTCACACATCAGACACTGTATTTCCTAATGGACTGAACGACTTTTTGTAATTAGGTTGTTTCATTGAGGAAAGATAAAATTACTTCTTCCATAGGTTGCTGCCACTGCTTGCTGTATTAGCTAAAAGGATTTAAACTGTCAGGTCAGTATACCCCTGGGGTTATGTAGTTCTAAAAATTGACAAAGACCAACCTTTTTTAATCATTTTTATTATCACTCACTTTTCACAGTAAGATTATATATTAGCAGCTAGTTCATATAGTGGTGTGCTGACTCATCCCCCCCTTTTTTTCCTTTTTTTCAAACATCGTGGACTTCTGAGTACGAAGATATCCCCCCCATTGATTGACAGAAGAAGATGACGCACGGAGGGACCTCTACAGATGAAAACCGAAGATCAGCTAATCCCCCTACACTTGCTGGACCGCAGGTTGAATGACTAATGCATGCTCAATGACTGACATGCAGTCTGCGCTTTATGCGTTCCAAATTGAGAAGGGATGAAGAAGATCGAACGGATATTCACCGCGCATGCGCGGACTTGAAACGCACTAGGACCCGGATGCGTTCCAACTACTGAGGACCCGGATTGATGACGTCAACAAGATGGATGCCGAACAACACGTAAGTGGGGAGGATTTGAACACCACGATGCTCAGAGGAGGACTAACATCTGCTGGGGATCACCCACTCAAGGATACAGACTGGACATTGGTTAAAGGGACTGATTCAGCACATGGATACCATCACCACTAATTGAACAGGTTGCATTGTGGGGGTTTGGGGCACTATTTATATGTTGTTAGAAGGGATTTTGTTTACGCCATTGTCACTTGATAAAGACCATCATGGTCGAACGTTGTGTTGGCTCAATAAATGAGATTGGATATGCTAAATCCGTTGTGCCCTGTGTTCCTTTGTTCATATATCCAGGACTGATTGCAGGCTTTCGTTCTAACACTGGAGCACCGGTAACTGTATCAATTTTTTCTATTTTGAGGTGTGCAGCACTTCTCTCTATTGTCTGAACCAGTATAGTTGGCCAGCTGCCGCTAGAAAGGGCTGGAGTGAAGTCTAGGTAGTGTCACTAACAGGAATGTGTGTTTATTTTTATAATTTGCTTTTCTTAAAGGGACCGTGCACCCGATCTTTATTTGTTTTGTAGCTAATAAGCCACTACAGTTAAGCTTTACACAGTGTCTTGGTGTCTTACCGACCCTGCCGTGAGGCCGTCCTGCCACAGTTGAAATAGTCATTACGCTAGGTTATACAGAGTCGCTGGCAAGATCTAGCAAAAAAGTGATGCCAAAAAGGAGGATGTTGAGAAACATTTATTCCCATGGACATTATATAATTTGCTTCCAGGTCTTCACTATCCTTGCTAGCGTGATTGGAGAGAAATACCGCCACTTGTGTTAAACGCTGTTTAAGTACCAGGACATGATTGGTTTTGGTTACAGAAACCAAAGCGGAATGAGCTGGTGGCTTTAGAAAAAGCAATGTCACCAAAAAGAGACGTGTGTAAGCAACTGTCCTGGGACACAAAGGAGATGATCTACGGGTCCAGATGATGACAGCGATGGTGGCTGGCAGAGGGGTATCCTTGCTGGCCAGTGGTTGACTGGGCCAATGCTGGGCAGTCGGGGGGACTGGGTTGTTAGTCATCCCAGTTTGACTCTGAGAATGAGTTGTTTTGGCTGGACTGGGTATGGTACATGTCTAACATTTGGCTAGGCTTCTTTAACATCATGATTCAGGAGGGGCTGAAGAGCGACCTAGTAGGTCTGCCGGTCCGAGGCTAGTTTTAGGGGGGTTAAATAGCCACGTAATTAGTGACTCTTGGAGAGTAAACTCTATCCTGTCTGCAGCCCATATGCCCAAGACATGGAAAACTGGCAGAGTTGTCCCAATCTTCAAAAGTGGAGACAAAAACACTGTCTCAAACTACAGGCCAATCTATCTTCTCCCAATACTATCCAAAGTCCTGGAAAATGTGTTCACTCCCAATTAAGCGATTACTATACCAAGACAAATTTCCCTAGCCAATTCCAATCTGGCTTCCACCCCAAACACTCCACCGTAACTACCCTGCTAAAAGTATGCAGTGAAATCCAGTGTGGAATGGAACGGAGACAACTCACTGGTGCAATATTCCTAGATTTTGCAAAGACTTTTGATACTGTTGACCATGCTATCCTTCTTAACAAACTTCAGTGCTCTGGAATAGGGAAGCATGCTTTAAACTGGTTTCAGTCCTACCTATCAGGTAGATCCCAACATGTGTATCTCACGCTCTAACTCCAACCCTTTGGATATCACCTGTGGTGAGAAAGCGTATCGCACAGCAGATGCTAATGCCAATTATCGACTATGGAGATATAGTATACGGCTCGGCACCCCAAATCCACCTTAGCAAACTTGACACCCTCTACAACTCAATATGCTGTTTTGTACTCCAATGCAACTACAACACACACCACTGCGAAATGCTCAAAGAACTAGATTGGTCATCACTTGAGTCTAGGTGCAAAGCTCACATTTCCCGTCTTGCCTTCAAATACTTTCTGGGTAAGCTACCCATCTATCTGAACAAGCTCCTCACCCCTACCACATGCAGCACTTATCATCTGAGATCAGACTCCAAAAGACTGTGCATGGTTCCAAGGCTCAACAAAGTATCCGGCCGCTCCTCCTCTTACCGTACACCCCAAAACTCTAACAACCAACCAGAGACTCTCACATCCACCAAAAATAGAGTTGTAAGGCGGTTCACTGCTGCCGCAGGAGTATAAAAGTGGAGAATCCACACGCAATAAAATAAAAGGTTAGTTTATTTGGTGCATATACACAAAAAAGTCTGCCACAGAGCGAACTCTGACGCGTTTCGTCCCACCAGGGACTTTGTCAAAGAGTCTTTGACAAAGTCCCTGGTGGTATGAAACGCGTCAGAGTTCGCTCTGTGGCAGATTTTTTTGTGTATATGCACCAAATAAACTAACCTTTTATTTTATTGCGTGTGGATTCTCCACTTTTATACCCCTGCGGCAGCAGTGAACCACCTTACAACTCTATTTTTGCTCGATATACCTGGGCTGGAGCACGCTGTATTCCTCTTCCGGTTCAGAGGTACCTGACGTCATCATTGACCGGAGACCCGGCGCGTCAAGACTGTGAGTGACTACTCTTCTAGTTCCCTTCCCCTACCTCCGCAGAGAGGTTAACTTGTCCGTGGGTGACACCGGGTGTAGGAGGGCAGTGGTGGAGGGTAGCGGTATACTTAGCGGGTTGTTCCTTTACAGTTGACACGGCGGTACTACTGCTTTATATTCCTCTTTACCACATTTCAGCCCCTACCCATTGGTAGTCACGGTGCACGGTTCAAGTGGGGTGTCTATATTGCCTCTTCATTTATTAGTGGAACACTGGACGGAAGTGCGCTTTATTTCTTATTGTGCAGCATTTTTCTGGACTATATGTAGTACATGCCTGTGTATAATTGGTAGCACCGGTTTCTCCTTGGAGTAATTCTAGGATATCTGTTGTCTCACATCCACCAGTTTAAGTTCTTTCAAAACCAAAGCTGTCTCACATTTTAATCTGGTCTCTGTAACTGTTGACATATGCCCATAATATATATTATCTTTAACTGTGCATGCAATGTCTTGTATATATAATGTAAACCCTGTTCACTTACAGTATGTAACTGTATTTGTAACTGTTGCAGGGTATATGCAACCACACGCAGGTTTTCTTGATAAGGCTTATTTATTGAGCCTTAAGAATTACAGCACACAAAAACAAAACAGCTTCTTGTCAGAATAAAAACAAATAGCTTCTCTTCAGCATAGAAAAACAAGACAGCTTCTTTTCAGCATGCAGGACTTAGACAGTTCATCAAACATGTACTTTGAAAACAGACCTTGTAGCAGTGATCTTACTTCAACATTTCACTCCTGTCTCCTGACCAGCTAGCCTGCATGTGTGTACAGCGTGGGGTTTTTAAAACAGCTTGATGAGGCAGCTGGGTTCAGACTAATTAACTCAGCTGAAAGTTGACCTGCTCACTGCTGCACTGCAGACCTTACACATAGGTCTGCCAGGCATATGGCTGGTGACGTTTATTTACCCTGTCACAGTAACTATGTATTATTTGTCATTTTAACTCTATGCCCAGGACATACTTGAAAACGAGAGGTAAATCTCAATGTATTATTTCCTGGTAAAACATTTTATAAATAAATAAAGTACCTGCAAGTTAGCCTTGCAAGACGGGGCTCTGTGGTATGGTAAAGCTCTGTGGTGGGAGAGTGGTAAGTGGGCGGAGATCATAGTTCTGTGGGTTCCTGGGCCAATTCACACTAAACAGCCAGTCATGTGTGGTGCCTGGCTTCTTTAGCCGTTGGTTGAGCACTTATAAAGTTATGTTATTTATTTAATACAGAGTTTTATACAGATAGAGAGAGATATACACACACACACACACACACTAGCTGTACCCGGCGAAAGTTTTATATTTTTTCATCAAAATTCATTGGCAATTTCTGGGGGTTTTCCCACTACACTAAATGAATCAAACCACCGGACTCTTGATAGAGCAACATATAATTGTCCATGACTAAAACATAAAATATGCCTTATATCAAACGTTTGGCCAGGTCACGTATTGATTGTCATTGATAAAGCCAATCATATAGGAAATTGTTTTTGTTTTAAACTGAATGGTAAATTGGTGTCTGATGGAATGAGTGGGATTCTCGGAATAAGTAGTGTCTGAGTTTGATACACCAATCACTTTTGCTTCGATTGTGTGTGTTGGTATTCGAGTAACAGTAAGTCTTGTACCATTACATAGTCCTCTCAATGGCATTAGGTTTCTAAAGAGCATGATAACGGCTCGTACTGTAAGTTTCAGTTCATGAGGCTTTCCAGTTGGAGTAAGACTGTTTAAGAATTCTCCCGGGAATGTAAGTTGATCATCAGTATCATCACTCACAATAGAGGGGGGGGGGGGGTGGGGCACGGCCATGACATCACAGAGCTGGTGGGCGAACCACTCACATGACGCACTTGCGGATGACAAATTAAAATATGCTTACTCTGCAAGTAGCTAAGCGCCGAGCATATTACCTCAATGTGATTCACAGCGGACTCCCTGGCCGTGGCCTTAGACAGGGTCGGTGAAATAAACATCCCAGCCAGGAATCGAACCCTGGTCCACTCTGCTAATGGCCTGGAGCATTACCACTGAGCTATAAGACTTTCTGATGCTTTTGTAGTGAATAAAGGCATAGAAACCTATTGACATTACAGTGTTCATAGCAGCTCGGCTATTCGCAGTCAGTTAAGTTGAGTGCAAATAGCCGCACGGCTATTCGCACTCAGTAGGAAATAAAATGAAAAAAAACAAAAAAAAAACTCCCCTATTGACATTCTACACCCCCTGCATCTGTAATCAGTGCGGCTTTAGGCTGAGTCCCCAGTCAGCACTGTGACACGCGCCCGGCGGGGGGGCGGCGCATGCACAGCGCTAGTCCGCGATCTGCGGTCTGAGGGGAGAGAGAAAGTTTGCGAAGGGAGGGGGTGTGGCGGTAGGTTTGCGGGGGCGTGGCCATGACGTCCCATGGCTGGTTCGCCCTCATTGGCTGAACCGCCGGCGGGGGCGTGGCCACGCCTCCGTCACAAATGCCAATCTCAAACTCCCCTGCCTGCCTGAAAACCTGTCGCGCACCGCTGGGGAAAGGTGCGCGACAAGGTAGGGACTGGGACCGGAGGAACTGGGTGGGCGGGGCTTGATCGCACAGGCGTGCGCTGTAATAGTTAGTGGGACCGCAGCCTTAGGAGCCGCTTCCGTATATATATATATATATATATATATATATATCTCTGTCTCTCTCACTAGGAATGTGTAATAATATAAAAAATATCTGCAATAAAATAAATATAAAAAAAATAACCCAAACACCCCCAAAAATCAGACTTACCAGCAAGGGGGGGGGGGTGCGGCGTGAGGGTGCTTGCGGGTAGTGGCGGCGGTACTGGGGGTGGGGGAACAATGCTGTGGGTGGGGGGGGGGCGGCGGTATGGGGGTTTCCCGCGGCTGCGTGGATAGTCCAGCGCCTGCGGGGGGAGACGGGACAGCCCTGTCATGCGGGGGGAGGGGTGGCGGTGCAGAGGGGGGGGTGTGGCGGTGCAGCGGGGGGCCCGGTGGCTGGTCACAGCAGTTGCCGCCAGCCCTGCTGCAGGCATCACGCCACTGCTCACGCGCGCAGCAGTGTGTTGCGGGGCTGGGGCCGATGCCGGCCCGATGGGGGGGGGGTCACAGCAGTTGACACCGGCCATGAAGCACCTGTCTCGCGATGCAGGTCCCACGCGAAACGGGGCTCCCTCTGACGCCGGCGTGCCGGAAGCTTAACCCAGACTACTTCCGGCGCAACCACAGGGATACACCGCAATTTTTTTTGCAGCGATTTTTTATTTTTTTTAATTAACAGGCGCCCGGCCGCGCAGGGGGCATGGGCGGCCGGGTCCCCCTGGCCCACGGGGCCAGGGACGCCAGTACCCTTTCTCCCCCGCTGTTGGCGGCCCTGATTAAAATCAATGGTGTACAGCACATTGTGAAAAAGAGAAACTATACTACAACCAAGCGCTCAACCTATTGTGAAATATGTGTACAATAAAATATAGTGAACAACAAATATGAATTAATTGATTAAATGTGACAATTAGTGTGTCCAATATAATGGATAACCACTAAACACAATGGTCCACAAACCACCAGATTAGGGGAGGGTATGGGAATGGGCTGCCTAGGACTATAAACAAGCTATTCCATATAGCTATAAACAAAAGAGTGTTGGTACAGAGAGCAAAGTCCTTGGCGCACTATCAAGTGCGTGAACCTGATATTATAGTCCTGCTTTTGTAGAACTAGTTCGTAAATGTCCACAGTCTGACCTTCTGATTTCCTTCCGATATTCGATTATCTGTAATCAAAGAGAACAGGAGACCATTGCGCAGTATCTCATGTGAATTGAAGCCTCATCCACACAGCTGCTAGATACTTACATCTAGATGGGTATATGCAGGCCTTGAAAGGTATCTTTAGACCGGAGGTTTGTGTCTCTCGCAGGGTTTAATTATAAATATATTTCCTCTCGTGTTTCACTGGTGATGCTCCCGCTCCACAGATGGCCGATTCGCCCAATGGTACACAAAAGATAAAATGCCAAATAGTGTGGTACAGTACAATTTAATAAAACAATAAAAAGACCAACATTTGATGCACTCACATGCTAGATGATCTAACTGCACGATTTACAATGTGCCGTCCGCAAGCATGAGGGGCTGAACAGTGGTGTGTGTGGAGGATGGATCCCGCGTGTATCTCTTCCTCGCAGCCGCAATTCAGAGCGCCAGGTCCACCTCAGATGACGTGACCTCCAACAGCAACCTCCTCAGCTGGTACTGGCACGTAGCAATGCGTGCAGCTAAGCTCCACCCTACGCGCGTTTCGTGACTGCTGACGTCACTTCCTCAGGGGTAATGGAGCATTGGTGCTGTAGGGTGCTATTTAAGCACAACTAATTGGCCCAAACTTACCCTAATAGGATAATTACTACTAGAGGGGTGTTGGGCTAATTTGCTAGAGTGCTGATGTTAACATTGTAAACTCCTGTCATTCACAGTGGCTGTATCACAAAATTACTATAATAAGACTGTAACACAACATTTCTAAAATACAATCTTCACATAGTGCTACATATGGTATATCAAAAAGCATAAATGATACAATTAATAAACTTTGATACATTAAAATAAATATATAAACATTAATGTCTGGGACAGCCCTGTCATGCGGGGGGAGGGGTGGCGGTGCAGAGGGGGGGTGTGGCGGTGCAGCGGGGGGCCCGGTGGCTGGTCACAGCAGTTGCCGCCAGCCCTGCTGCAGGCATCACGCCACTGCTCACGCGCGCAGCAGTGTGTTGCGGGGCTGGGGCCGATGCACGCCAGCAGGAACCCTGGCCGAGGCCTTATGTGTCTGGCCAGGTTGAGCATCGGGGCTTGAGACGCTTGCAGAGCAAGCAAAATTGAATTTGCCACCTCCAAGTGTGTCACGTAAGCGGTTCACCTAATGAGGGCGAACCAGCTCAGTGCCGTTGTGGCCGCGCCCCCAGATGAGCGTGCACCTAGCCACAAATTGCACGGCCGAGCAGGGCGCAGCGCTCTTGTGCCAGCACGCCACGCTCCCTCTCAGGCCGCAGCCTAAGGCTTAGTCCATAGAGACTGAAGTCGTGCGGAGGCGCACTGAGGCTGAGGGAAAGCGGTGCTTTCCCTGGCCTTAGAGCGCGCGCCGTCTATGGGCGTGTCTGGGGGCAGGCCAGTGACGTCACGGAGCTCGCTCGCCCTCATTGGGCGAACCACTCACGTGACCGGCCCTGCGCTCCGGCAAGCTAAGAAACAAAAGATTTCTTAAGACACGCTTCCGCAAGCGTGCGGAAGCGTGCGCGAGACCCTGCTAAAGCCGCTCTCATTGCGGCTGCAGGGGCTCAGTGCCGAGCAGCAGCGCGCCTCAGCACGGGTCAGCGCCTAAGCGATGACCATGCCCGAGGCCTAAGGACTCGGGCATGGTGCCTCGGGCCGCGCTCCTGCTCTGCCTCGCCTCCAGAAGCTGGTTCTTTTTTTGTGGCCTAATAGGTGAAGCAGTGAGCGTGCTTTGAGGGCGTGGCGGAGGTGGGGCGGGAGGCGGGGCTAGTCCCTCATCCCCATTGGATGTTTGCTATCACGTGACCGCTCCTCCGCTCCCCTCAGCGCGTATATTTAAACTTGCCTGTCGCCTGCATTTCCACACGCCTCCGCACGCATGCGGTAGCGGCTCCTAAGGCTGCGGTCCCACTAACTATTACAGCGCACGCCTGTGCGATCAAGCCCCGCCCACCCAGTTCCTCCGGTCCCAGTCCCTACCTTGTCGCGCACCTTTCCCCAGCGGTGCGCGACAGGTTTTCAGGCAGGCAGGGGAGTTTGAGATTGGCATTTGTGACGGAGGCGTGGCCACGCCCCCGCCGGAGGTTCAGCCAATGAGGGCGAACCAGCCGCGGGACGTCATGGCCCCGCCCCCGCAAACCTACCGCCACACCCCCTCCCTTCGCAAACTTTCTCTCTCCCCTCAGACCGCAGATCGCGGACTAGCGCTGTGCATGCACCGCCCCCCCGCCGGGCGCGTGTCACAGTGCTGACTGGGGACTCAGCCTAAAGCCGCGCTGATTACAGATGCAGGGGGTATAGAATGTCAGTAGGGGAGTGTTCTGTCTTTCCATTTTATTTCCTACTGAGTGCGAATAGCCGAGCTGCTATGAACACTGTAATGTCAATACGTTTCTATGCCTTTATTCACTACAAAGCATCAGAAAGTCTTATAGCTCAGTGGTAATGCTCCAGGCCATTAACAGAGTGGGGGGTTTAAGGCTGCACACCACAATATAAATAAATACAGGCATACCCCGGTTTAAGGACACTCACTTTAAGTACACTCGCGAGTAAGTACATGTCGCCCAATAGGCAAACGCCAGCTCACGCATGCACCTGTCAGCACGTCCTGAACAGCAATACCGGCTCCCTACCTGTACCGAAGCTGTGCGCAAGCGGGGAGAGTATAGAGCCTGTTACAAATGCGTTATTTACATCAGTTATGCATGTATATGACGATTGCAGTACAGTACATGCATCGGTAAGTGGGGAAAAGGTAAGGCTTCACTTTAAGTACATTTTCGCTTTACATACATGCTCCGGTCCCATTGTGTACGTTAATGCTGGGTATGCCTGTACATACAGTTTACCGGTGCTGGTTGTTCAAGGAAGTACCTGCCAGGCAAATTCCAATGTACACTGAGGAAAAAAGAGAGATCCAGCGCTCCACGGATTTTAAGATAAATGAATTTATCTTGAAATCCGTGGAGCGCTGGATCTCTCTTTTTTCCATTAACAGAGTGGAAAGGGGTTCGATTCCTGGTTGGGATGTTTATTTTTTTCCATTTTTTATTTCCTACTGAGTGCGAATAGCCGTGCTGTTATGAACACTGTAGTGTCAATAGGTTTCTATGCCTTTATGCAACCTAAAAGCCTTAACCTAAAACCCACAATGGGAGCTCATATGCTATAATTCTTAACTACCCTAAAAACCTTAACTTCTTACCCTAAACCCCTAAATTTAACCCCTTAAAAAAAACTTACCTAGTCGCGAGCTGCCCTCAGGCGCTGATCGGTGATGTCGAGTTGTATTGTATTGTATGTCTTTATTCTGAGTTGGCTGCGGTTGTCCGATTCTGTTTTTGTATGGCTTAATTTAAGGCTTAAAAAAAGAAATAGAAAAACAACTAAAATGAGTCAGTAAAGCTGATTCTAAGAAAGGTACATGAATATTGTAAATGACAACTGCCCAACCTCCTCTCTCTTCCAGATACTATTCACTCTGTCTCCTTGTTCATTCAGAATCAAGAAGCATGAGGTCACTTGGGAATTCCCCTCCTCTTTCTTCCCAGCTCTATTTGCCGCTTTAACCTTTTTGCTGCTAGAAGGCTCAGCAACTCGTGGTAAAGCAATGTGTTGCTTGCCCCTTCGGCAGTGAAGAGGTTAAGTAAATTCTTCTCACTGGAATTGCTACAGGGAGGGTCTGGGAATAGCAGAGCAGAAGAACCAGGGGTACTGGGACAGAAGGGAGTGAGAGACAGGGACAGTGACATAGAAACGAGTCCCCTCCCCTGACTTCAGTACACATATTGTCACACAATCTGCTCCAAAAGCACCTGTGAGAGCTCTCCATCCTCCTGCACGTATGTTAAGCCTGTTTTCTTAATAATTGTGGGTTACATTTAATTCTGACAAGTGTACTTGCTGGCACTATGTATGAATGGGGCATTTTAGAGATTTGCGGCTGTGCTTGGGTATTAGTGATTTAAAGAACTAGCAATCAAGAAGTTAGGGAGACTTGAAGATAGAATTGTCACCTGCTCCAGATTACCTGGAACAAGCGCAATTTGTCCTGCCCTTATCTTCCACCCCAAAAGATTTTCCTGAAATTAAGATGCCAGTATACTACTTTTTATGAGGTTGATCCCAAATGATCCCATCTGCAAACGGTGGTGGGATATTATAAAGCTAGTGGAAACTTGGAAAACCGAGTCACAGGTAATAATAACATATGCTGTGAAGCCTTTTTCTCCTTGTTAGGGAAGATTTAACCTCTATTCACTTAAATGCGACCTAGAGCATCTTTGACAATGAGGAAACTGTTTCTAATTATATTGCATCACAGAGATTGTCTGCTAAACAGCAGGTTTTAAACTTGCATTAGGAACCCTAGTATTTAGATTGCCCAAGTTTAAGGTCTTGGACTTGATTATTTTTGTAAGGTTCTGTTATGTACCAGGGTATGTCATTTTTGCAGGAGAATGTTGTAACTATAATACTCAACAAATTATATAATAATGCGGGTAATGTGGGATTGTTTGCTGGCATCAGAATAATAGATGTTCAATGAAATCCTGCTGAAAGGGCTTTCCATCTAATTGTTAATACTTGAGAATTAAAAAACTAAAGGGACTTTTCCAAGTTCCACAGCTTGATAATGGGTCTCAAATAGGGGTTACCTATTTCAGTTCCAGTGCTTCAACCCCCTTCTCTGTATCTGCATACACACACTTGATCATAGCCTCTGTTTTCTATCATGCTTTTTGCAATACACAAATCTCTAAAACCTGCTTTCAATTATCTCTGTACAGTCATCAGTGTGTCCAACCTTAGCTATTTTTAGCTCAGACTGCTCAATCACACCAGTTGCAAAGAGTGTGAAATGGACTTAAACACATTTTTGGACCAGAGCAAAACTGCATTTATAATTATGACTCCGTGGCTAAAAATTTTGTTGAGATATTTTTTAGAATAATTAATATATACATTTCATTTAATATATTTAACTTCATATATTTTAGAAGTGTGCATGAGCATGGAAAGTATTGTATAACTGGCACTGCAAGGAGGAAGTAAGGCGAGTGCTCCAGATTAGTAACAAGGCTATGCACAATAGCTTCTTGCACACGTTTGCTGATTATACTTGTCACAGACGATTTTGCATGCTTCTGACATTGGTCTTCTAGTTCAGTGAGGTTGTCATTAAGTAAGATTTGCTCTAATTGAACGAAAATTCACAGACCCTTTGCAATATACTGCATACACGGGCATAATAAGGCATACTGTATTGATGAATATAAGGGCTTTTGAAGAGCTGTTAACTGTATGTTCGAGATATGGTAGAATAGTTTGGGCGTAGCAAGATGGGATGGTGGAATTTGGGTTTAACAAACTATTTAAGCATCCTGTAGAGCAGTTCTGTGTCCTGCAGTTCTTGATGATCTGACCTATGTACTGTAACTGCCTTTATTATTATTATTATTATTTTTGTATAGTGCCAACATACCGTATTCTGCCATACAGTACAATGTGGGAGGAAAGACAATTACATTGTATGAAAAGAGTACATATATGTTTAGAGAAACTGAGATACAAAGGTGGTCCCTGCCCCAAGGTACTTACAATCTAGAAGGAGAAGAGTTAAGACACAAGTAATAGTGTGTTTGAGTTTCATAGCAAGGCTTTGGCTATCAACATCAGGACTCTGAATATGCTGTTCTAGGATGAACGTAAAAGAAAGAAGGCAGAGTGCTGGTTAGGTCTTCTTGAAAAAGTGTGTCTTACAGGAACTTTTTTAAATATACTGTGTGTATGGTAGAGGAGAATCTGATTGTGCGTGGTGGAGAATCAAAGTTGGAGTGCAACATGGTAAAAGTCTTGGAGGTGGCAGTGAGTGGACATTATTTGGAGAGGAGGTGCTGAATGTGCGAATGAAGGAGAAAGAGGAGTCCAGAATGAAATCTAGCCACCTAGCTTAGTGTATGGTGATTATGGTGGACTCTGCTATTGATAACGAGAAATCCAGTAACGATGTAGAGTTAGAAGAAGGGAAAATTATAAGTTCGTTTTTTGATATGTTACATTTAAGACAATGATTGGACATCCATGAGGAGATAGCAGAAAGACAGTTAATGCCACAAGATTGGGGAGAAGGGGAAAGGTGGATTTGGGTATTATCTTCCCACATCAAATCTGATTCTTACTTTTTGAAATTGCTGTGGTTCAGGGAGAAACTAAATGTTTTCTAATATCTGTGGAATACGATGAGATACAATACAATATCTTGTTGAATATTTGCATTCCCCTATTTTACAGCCTTGATTTGCTTATGTTCTCTGTCGGACACAGCAGTCTTTCAAGTTGTTATTTACAACTTTAAGTTGGGTTTCATTGTTTTATTTATCTTTCACCCAATATTTTTTTTACTCTTTTTTGTTTTCTCACCTTTTAGCTCCAATCCTATCATGGCAAAAGATTTAAGGGTCTCAACAAGCAAGGACTTTGAGACCGTCATAAGCCCCAGAGAACACAAAAAAATTCCCAAACATACTTGGGACCCACCACTCGCCACTGACCGGTCTCATCTATCAGAGCACAACAAGCCACGGCAAAGGTATATGGAGAAGGATGGCAAGTGCAATGTGCACCATGGTAATGTCAAAGAGACCTACCGCTACTTCAGCGACCTATTCACCACCCTGGTGGACCTCAATTGGCACTTCAGCTTGTTTATCTTTACCCTTGTGTACACGGTCACCTGGCTTTTCTTTGGCTTCATCTGGTGGTTCATCGCCTACATCCGAGGAGACCTGGAGCACCTCGGAGACAAAAACTGGACCCCTTGTGTTGAGAATCTTAATGGCTTTGTCTCTGCATTTCTCTTTTCCATTGAAACAGAAACCACCATTGGCTATGGCTACCGGGTTATCACAGAGAAGTGCGCTGAGGGAATTGTTCTGCTGTTAATCCAGGCCATACTGGGTTCCATTGTTAATGCATTGATGGTGGGCTGCATGTTTGTAAAAATTAGCCAGCCCAAAAGGCGTGCAGAGACCCTAATGTTCTCCAACCATGCAGTGATCTCTTTAAGGGATGGGAGGCTCTGCCTAATGTTCCGTGTGGGAGACCTCCGCAGTTCTCACATTGTGGAAGCCTCAATCCGTGCTAAACTCATAAAGTCCAAACAGACTATGGAAGGCGAGTTCATTCCCCTCAATCAGACAGACATCAATGTGGGCTTTTACACAGGAGACGACCGGCTCTTCCTAGTTTCCCCTTTAATCATTTCACATGATATCAATGAGAAGAGCCCCTTCTGGGAAATGTCTTTGGCCCAACTGGAGGTAGAGGAGTTTGAAATCATTGTCATCCTAGAAGGGATGGTGGAAGCAACAGGTAAGTGTCAAATTTACAAAAGCTAAGTAGCTAAAGGTGACACTGGGTGCTCATTTGCATATAACTACCCAGAGCAATCATAGAAATACATGGCACACCACTGTTAATAAAGACATGCAAGTATAATTCTGCTTCTGGGGCTTACCTCCCAATGGTCCCGGCATCTCAAGGCTGGACCTGATAATGGCACAAAAATTAAGGAAAGGAGGAGCACACAGGAGACTTGATTTGAGTTTTGAAAAACTTCAATAAGGTGTTCACAGCATCAGAGCTTTAGTATTCATGGGTATTCTATCTTTGATGTAATCGAGGAGAAAAACTATGTGGGTTTAATAGGTTAAAGGTAGGATCTTTGATCAACCATATTTTGTTATGTACAAAATAATAGAACTTCCTGAACCAATAATTTTTTGACGAGTTTCGAAGTATCTGTTACTATGGTTCAAACTGCTGACTGTGAGCAATTTTGCTGGCCATGCACTTCTATAAGGGGGCGGCCCCTGTCCCTGTGCGTTCAAGCTCCGCCCCCCAGTCAGGCCGGTCCCAGTTAGTACCCTGTCGCGCACCTTTCCCCAGCGGTGCGCGACAGGTTTTCAGGCAGGCAAGGAAATTGAGGGCGAACCAGCCGCGTGAGGTCATGGCCACGCCCCTGCAAACCCACCACCATGCCCCCTCCTGTCGCAAACGCTCCCTCTCTCCCCCAGACCGCAAATCACGGTGCTGTGCACGCGACGCCCCCTTCCCCCCACCCGTCCCCCCCGCCGAGCATGCGTGCCACATTGCTGAGCACAAAAAAGGACCAGCAACAGAAAAAATATTTTATTTTCCAAGTTTATTCAAGAAAATTTGAAATCAACTCTGTGTCTGTCAACAATGCTGGCACAGTACTGGAGATTGGGCTCAGCAGAGACTAGAGCTGCTGCTGCTGCTCTCTGCTTGATTTGGGGACGGGGCCATCACTACACAAGCAATTCATCCTCCCCCTGCCTTTTTACCCGCCCACTACATGTAATGCCGCCGACAGGGGGGGGGGGGGGGGGGGGGGCTGCCAGGACTGCTGTCCCGAGCCCGGTATGTTTAGGTACCCGGCTTCTTGACCGCCCATTCATTTCCTGCAGCGAGCCCTGAGATGCAGGAAGTACAGAGGTGAAATCCCTTCCCCTGCATAGCTGTTGTATGGGGCGGGGCCTAGTTCAGGGGCGGGACTACAAGGAGAGCAGCGCGTGTGTGAAGCTGCAGCATGAGACAGTATTACCAAAAAAGAGGTCTACACATAAGTAGTGATCATAAATCATGATCAAATCCTTGTTAGGATCAGTTGCCCTACATATAGTTAGGTCCTATAGGTGGATTTATTGCCAATTATATCTTAGTAGTTGTCTAATATTTTATTATTCGACATTAGGTTTATTTAGGGCAAATACACCTCAGAGTCAGCCTCACCCGCACCAGACCTACTCCTATTTATTTTAATTCACATCACATGTATTTTCATGATTTATGATCACTACTTACAGTATGTGTAGACCTCTTTTTAATCTAAGTTTATTAAATGTTATGTTTTAATAGCCCTGGAGTGCATCTATCAGTGGGCTTCTAGCTAGAGAGGTGGGTGGTAACACACACTTTTCTCTAATTTTGGTAATACAGTTACATTTAGCCCACCTGATGTACCCAATGCCAACTTAGGCATTTCTTTGGGTGACACCCATATTTTCAGACCACATCTACTTTACTTAGTGAGCAGTATATACCTTCTGTGTTTTTGCAGTATGAGACAGGCTGAGAAATGTGAGAGGGAAGGGTTAACTCATGTGGATAAAAAACAGGCATGAAAGGGAAGAAGAGAAAAACACAGAGAGAAAATAAAGTACAAAGAGAAATACACAAGTTAGAAAAGAAAGACATGAGGATGTGGAGAGGGGGGAGGTGTTTGCAGGACTGCTGACACAGGGATCCCACTGCAAACTATTTTTTTTTGTACATCTTTAGGGGGCCCTTGAACATATTTTGTAGGTTGGCCTAAAAGATGTAGTTACACCACTGCCTCTGTTTAAACCATGCCCTACAGGTTTCAGCAGCAGTTGAAACTTCAACAACTTATTCTGCAATCTCTCTTGAGTGGATACCGATTTTATTTTTGCTTAAACCGTTGCTTGCCAAGTACTTTGCTCAAACTATCCCCTGGAACCGTATGTGTTGTAGATAAAAGGAATTGCTGGCGGTATAATTAATAAGACAAAAAAGGACATTCTTCTTTAAAACCATATGAGTGTTGTCTGCTGTGATCCTTTTTTTTTTTTTTTTTTAAGATGCTCAGCCAAAGAGCACAAAGAACCAGCAACGCAAACAATATATATATTTTTTCAAGTTTGTTCAAGACCATTTTAAATCTACTCTCTGTCTTTCAACAATGCTCCTCTCAAGGTTTGTGCAAGTGGGTTGGTCAAAAAGGGAGACCTAGGGGTAAAATGGAAGAAATACCAACAGTATTTATGTAAAAATATCTACCCTGTTAGGCTTGTAATATAGGACGTACGGGCGCGCACACGTTTAGTGTCGTTAGGGCAAGCGGTGACGTGCGCGGCTAGGAGGCGTGGCTCTGACATCACAGCGCTAGGCCGCACTGTGATTGGCTCACAGTGTCACGGCAACAGCGTGAAAATACACATTTCTTTTATTTCCTCTGATCTGCCACGCCATCACTCATGGCCATGCGCGTGCGTCTCAACTATAGCATCGTCAGCCTCACACAGGCAATTATCATTGCCGGGCACAGTAGTGCAAGCGTGCGCACTATATTACAGGCCTTAGAATTATCAGCTAAAAAAAAACCGAATCCCTGGTCCCTTTCTCAATTGAACAAAATCTGAGGATTCACCATTCACTTCTATAGTGCTCAGTGAGAGTTGCGAAAGGTGGGTGAATATTTATTTGTTTATTTATTTATAAAATGTTTTACCAGGAAGTAATACATTGAGAGTTACCTCTCGTTCTCAAGTATGTCCTGGGCACAGAGTTATGATGACAAATGATCTGTACCTCCTTTCGAACTTTGCTTTCATAATAAAAAGTGTTCTTAAAATAGCAAAACGTGAAATCTTATGGGGTTTTTTTTTTTAATATATAATCAGTTCTGTCTTATTAGATAATACTTTAAAGTGCTGTATTTTTTTTTTTTAATTATTGTCCAACTCCTTAATACTGTACATTTTTTTTTTTTTTTATGAGTTTTAAAGCAACCTTTGATTTCTATAGCAGGTCTTTGCAATACTTTCCTGTTTGATCATTTGTTGTCAATATTCCCAGCAGTTTGAGCTGTAAACTGTAACAATAGATAATGTTACCTTGGTGATATCAGGATACATTGTAGCTGCTGAGTTACACTGACTGCACCAGCCATTATGTTAGGCACACAATCAGAATTTTTACAGATTTAAAACAGGAGCACTAAACGATTGCCAGCTTAGGTAAGAATGTAGAATTATACATTACTTCATGCTTTACATATTCAAATAAAGAAGAAAAGAAAAAAAGAGGGAATACAGTGTTGCTGCTTTTAAGGGAATTAACTTGTTCTTGATCTTTAACAGAAAGGCTATTTAGCAAAGGGAAGAAAACAGTTGGATTATATTATTTAAAGGTAGCCTGAGAGGCCAACTGGCATTTCAGGGCATTTAATGTTCTGATGCCAAGTTAAGGCCAAATGGTTTCTCCATATGATTGATTAATATGAACCAAGCATTTCCATGTTACAGATATTAAAAGGAGATCTGTCATTTTTACTATAGGACAACAACGATATGGCTGAAAGCAAAATGTATCCTCATTCAATCTATCAATCCAAATTGCTAGTTCTGTGGCATTACTATTGTATAACATTGTAGTTTAGTGCAATTTGCTTGAATCCTTTTATTGCAAAACCAGTAATAGCGTGTGGTATGTATGTACATATGGTTTTTTTTTTCTATCTATCTAACACAGACACACTCTGTAGGATACTTAATACCGAGTGTGCAGCCATACGTATGCATGTACAGATGCAGCGGCCGTTATTCGAGCACGTCACGCGGTGTATGCCTCGGAATACCCATGTGATGGCGCGGGATTTCTTCCAACCGTACCGCCTTTAGACGCGAGTGCAAAAAAGGGCATTATAGTGTTCTGGCTTTTAAACACCTGAAATTGGCACAGTACTGTACACATTACAATTCAGTCATTTAATTGCACACAAACCATGAAATTCAAACAAAGCAACACGTGTGCCTGGGGTGATTGGCGGCGTTAATGCCGCATGGAGTACAGCAGCGCACACAAAGGGCGCCGTGATTTGTTCGAATAACGGCCGCTGCATCTGTACGTACGTACGACATGTCTGCACACTCAGTATTAAGTATCCTACACAGTGTGTCTATGCTAGATAGGAAAAAATATTCAACTTGAAGAAAAGACCAGAATGGTCTAATTATCTGCACCAGACAAAATGTATGCAAAATAGAGGGGTTTTATTGATGCATAACACATAGGAGCCTGACCCACTTCTGAAGAAGGTCCCATTGGGGACCGAAACATCAGGGGCCTGTGTGTTATAGGTCAATAAACACTTTCTATTTTGCATTCATTTTATCTGGTGCAGATAATTGCACCATTGTGATCTTTTCTTCATGTATGTGTATTTGTAAGCTATTCATTATGCGCCAAGTCGACTCTCTCCTATCCTTAACAGGTACTTAGTCAATGTAAAGCCCCACACCCACTTAACAAAATATTTTGTATTTCAATAAAGAGAAAGCACTGGTCCTTTTAAAAATAATAATAAAACAAATGCTTATACTATAATGTTAAGACATATTTTACTAAAACTTAGACCTGCCCTAATTGCTTTTGTGGTTTTAGCAGTTAAGCTAATAATACTGTACTTATTATTATTATTATTTATTCGTGAAGCCCCAAACTATTCCACATCACGGTACAGAGTTATGTATATTACCAAAACATACAGTAAACAGTTCCATACAGGTGAGGACAAACATGTACAAAGAGTAATGAGGGCCCTGCTCGTGAGAGCTAAAAAAAAAATCTTGAGGGAATAAGGCGCAATGTTTAAACAAGAAGGTAAGGTGGCTGCTTATTGTAGGATAAGGTGTTGCTTAGGTTAGAATATGGCCCAGTCTTACAGCTGAAGCGATTTTAAGGTATGGGGGGTGTTACATAGGGTGGAAATTGGTCCAGCCACACCTGTTCCCAAAGGGGTGGGAGGGTAGTTGGATGCTAGAGATATAGCGGGTAGGCTTCCTTGAAAGGTGCGTTTTCAGGGAGTTTTTTTAAACATCTGAAAGCTGGGGGAGAGTCTGGTATGTGGTAGAGCATTCCAGAGAGCAGGGCAGCACATACAATATATACTGCTTTTATTAGAGACTTGGGGGGTAATTCCATATAGTCTGAGGCTGTTCCTGTGGATATTGGCCCCAAATTTTCAATGTGGATTTTTTTCCGCATGATAAGGACCTGAACGGCCATATTGTACTAACAAGACCCCAAGTATTTTAAGAACTCATACTCAACTGAGTAAAGAAAGCAGCAGTGATGCCAAATTCTACAGCGATTAGGATAGAGTGATAAAGCAGTTTTTTTTCCTTGTTTGTTTTTTATTATTTTTTTTAAGAAAATCATGAGTTAACCTGACTTGAAAGTTGACTTTAGTATTTGTTAGAAAAACATTTTACTGGAGGATTTCTCAATGGAGAAGTATGGATAAAAAAGTAAGGACATTTCTTTTAGATATCTCTTATTGACTACAAGTCAGGGGATAAAATATAGGAAACTATCTCTGCAGAAAGCATTTATGGCTAGTATAATGACATTATCAACACTTTTTCTTCTATAAAGAATACCAGAGCTGGTGCATTTGAGAATGCAACAAACCTAGGTAACTTTGTGGATCACATTGTTGGACTCTGGAATGATCACATTGTTCAGTAACAGTACTGCACCGACACACTTTATTCGAGCAAATACCCAGTATGTACCTGGCAGATACCTGGAATGCGCCGCTCCTCACCTCTGACAAGCCCCGTTGCGTTTGCCTTCCCAGCCTGGGTTCATGCCTGGCTGACGGGCGGCTAATCTGTTAAATGATAATGATAAGGATTTAATAGGCTGCAATGCTTCGCGTGTCTACCAGATGGCATAAATTCATGAATTGTAATGCAGTGTATATATATATATATACTGTGCAGTATTGCAGCCAGCGGGAATAAAATGCTTCAATCCCTGCCTGGAAAATAACCCAATGCACTCGGGCAGAAAACAGTCACAAACCTCAATACACCCGGGTATACCCGAATTCGTGGGACTAGCCAAGCTCGAATAAAGTGTGTCGCCAGTGTATGTGAGTCCACCCATACGTTGTGAGCTTCAGTATTACCCTATCTGTTTTGTGGCCCCTGTAGGAATGACCTGCCAAGCCCGCTCCTCCTATGTGGACACGGAGGTCCTGTGGGGTCACCGCTTCACCCCAGTCCTCACTCTGGAAAAAGGATTTTACGAGGTGGATTACACCAGCTTCCATTATACCTATGAGACCCCCACTCCAAGCTGCAGCGCCAAAGCGCTAGAGGAGCTCCAACAGGGGGACCGGCTCCTGCAGTGTCTATACATTCCACAAGCTGATGAAAGGATACAGAATGGGACACCCAAGACAGAGGACATGAAACTAGGCACTTAGACAGCAGGTGGACTTTTGTTTAAAGCCTCTTCATCTCTTCCAGCAAAGCCAGTGATGTGCCACACTTGGCATCTGATCTGTATTACAGGTGTTGCAACAGAATTTCCTAATATTTAAAGTAGCAGTTCTTGTTTAGGAAACCTTCCTACTCCAAATGAATTGTGTTGTAACAAATTAAGTCTGGGTATACTACACACATTTAATAATCAAAAGCAACTTCTACTTAGATGTACGGATAGTTGGATAGAGCAACAACTGGAGCCTTGTGTTTTTTCTACTTGCCATTATTCCTATCCAAAGTATTAGACTTTTAGGTACGTGAAGACCAACACTGAAAATGATCAAAACATAGCTGTAAGAACCTGTGTGTTTGAACAACTTCTAGTAGAATAAGCGTTATTGACCAGAAATGTACACTGGCGACACACTTTATTCGAGCTCGGCTAGTCCCACGAATTCGGGTATACCCGGGTGTATTGAGGTTTGTGACTGTTTTCTGCCCGAGTGCATTGAGTTATTTTCCGGCAGGGATTGAAGCATTTTATTCCCGTTGGCTGCAATACTGCACACTACATATATATATATACTGCATTACAATTCATGAATTTATGCCATTTGGTAGACACGCGAAGCATTGCAGCCTATTAAATCCTAATCATTATCATTTAACAGATCAGCCGCCCGTCAGCCAGGCATGAACCCAGGCTGGGAAGGCAAATGCAACGGGGCTTGTCAGAGGTGAGGAGCGGCGCATTCCAGGTATCTGCCAGGTACATACCGGGTATTTGCTCGAATAAAGTGTGTCGGTGCAGTATAGCAATACAGGATGCAGAGTTTCAGGATGCCCATTTTAGGGATCTGTTCTCATACTGTAGTTAAGCCATTAACTCCGGTTCACTGTAATAGATCCCTTAAAGTAATAGCTAAGTACTAAGAGCATGAAAGCAAACTGCAGTGTGAAGGATGAAAGAGGCTCTAACATTGTTGTATATGGAGATACTGCGGTATCACCAGGTTTAATATTACATTATTATGCTGTAGCAAGTGCATGCTGTACAGAAGTATTAATATTGTCCCATAAGGCTTCCCTGTATGGGATAATTGCCTACACTACATGATACTAGGGATAAGTTGATCACCAGCCTACACAAATTGGGCAAATGTAGGCCCCTTTATTGAAAGTGAAGCCTTATGGATTAATCACATAATCCTTCTATGTAACTACTATTGACTTGCACTTTTCCAAAGAGGGAAGCCTGAGGATAATCCATCAACTTCAATCTTGGTAGTGGTTGAAAGTGACACTACCACGCTTGTAAACACTCAAAAAAAGACAAATCGATTGTAATCTATACGTTTGCTAACTTTGGAGTTATTCTATATTTATATCCCCCCCACCCCCATCCCCCAAATAAAGATAAGTACCTTGCAGCTTTAAAACGCTCATGTTAAGACATATTGTCACTTAAAATATGCATTATATCTACGATATTAATGCAACATTACAGGAACATAAATATATAATTTGTATCGATTCAGTAAATTAAGTTTTAAAATATTTCTAAATCCTACATGCAATAATCATAGGGTAATATATTTTATATAAGACCATGTGTATTAGTTACAAATACATATATATATATATATATATATGTATATACTGTATATATAGATATATATATATATATATATATATATATATATATATATATATATATATATATATATATATATATACACTGTATATATAGATGTTACAAACTGCTGCTAGAAGCCATATGGACAGCTGCTACACTGTTGCAATATTATATAATATGTAACACAACACAGGAGTCCGAATCTGGAATGCTTTAACCTATCAACATGAGACTAAGATATAGAAAGAGACTATCTTTTTCACATTCAGATTCTGCAATATAATAGACAGAATATATACTGTATTATAGAATTTAGTATTGTTCACTTATAGTGCTGTTATATTTAGTTGCGGAATACACTAAATAAGACGCACATAGTATGAAACCCCACTTAATACTCTCCTGTAGCCTACTCCGACTGGGCCAATATCTATACAAACAAATAAGAGATTTATCCATACATTGCCAAATCATTTGCAAGTAGACCAAAAATGTACTAATTTTTGGAGGTATCTCCAGTTTTCCATATCACTGCTTGATGTGTCTGGGCTATAATGATAAACCCCAGCTGATAAATAAGCCCCTGTGTCGAAATGACCAAGAAATCACAAGGAACCAGACCTTCTATTCCAGGACACAGCCCTCCCTGGAACTCGCCAGAGGGTGCACTCCATGGACACCAACCCGGAGACTGATATGAAGAGCTGAACTGAAGAAAAAACAAGTATAAGCTCCAGGAGAGCAGACAGGAACCAAATGGATTGAAAAAATATGCAAAATAAAAAGAGCCAGTAAATGGGTTGTGGATGGAGTAATATGACCCTGATAGGGTGAGATTGTAATAGAGGGTAGGAGGAGACACAAAATGGGTTTCATGGGAATATAATGGGGTGTAGTATGCCTGTGCAGGGTGTGTGGACCTTACAGACATGCAGCTCCAATTCAGCCCCTCTGTCTCCACAATGCCCCGTATGGAGTAACTGATACTCATGATCAGTCACCGTCCTGCTTCTCTCAGCTGATGTCATTCTGGTAAATATCAGCTGCTAGAAAATTCTCTGTTATTTTATCCCCCAAAGGTGTCTATTCAATCAGATAAAAAGGTAAGAGTGGATAGATCGATCAGACTGCCGCTCCAACAAAAATTAAGGAAACTCAACAGCAAAGTTGAACTAAAAACTATTTATTAGACTATATAAAAAACATGATCAAAACAGAAAAAACTCTCCTCCAATGCATTTCACACTCCATTTGGTACTTTCTCAAGGAAAAATGGGTAGTGAATTTCAAGTTTTAACTGCCCTTACTGTAAAGAACCTTTCCTTGTTGCTGGTGAAATCTCCTTTTCTCCAAACTTAAGGGATGCCCCCGAGTCCTTTGTACTGCCCGTGGGATGAATAGTTCTTTTGAAAGCTCCTTGTACTGTCCCCGAATATATTTGTATATAATTATCATATCCCCTCTTAGACGCCTCTTTTCTAATGTACAGTAAATAAATCTAATTTAGCTAGTCTCTCCTCATAAGGCCGTGCTTATAGTGCCGGCGACGCGACGTCGCCTGAAAACAAACGCATTGTCGCCGCGTGCGCTTATAGTGCGCGCTACGGCAAAAGAGCGACATCGCGAAAACTGGTAGCCGGCAAAATTAGATTTTTCAAGGGCTGTCGCTTTACGTGACGGCCCTTGAACCAATCAAATTGCCGGAAACGCGCCGCCGCCCGGCGAAATATAACTTGCGACGGGTGACGTCACATGTCGTGTCGCCATCGACGGCACTATAGGCACGGCCTAAGTTAGATTGTCCATCTGTCACGGGAGACAAGGCATTTACATCTTTATACCGGGATCATATCACAGAGCAAAACCAAGAAGTAAAACAAATTGTCATTTATTCCACTGAAACAGACGTACATACAGTGAATTACAATAAACAAGAGGAAACACATGCACTGGGTTTCTGGGCTACAAAACTAACCTTTCCTAGTTGAATAAACAGAGAACAAAGTCTTTCAGTTGACCGGGACTAAGCCCGCAAAGTCCTGGAACTGAAATCGGCATGCAGTTCCTGACGTCACCGCTCTTTCCTCTCTGGAGGTGCTGAAATCCCTTGACCGGGAGCAAGTACCAAACGTCCTGGTACTCGTTTTTTGGCATGCAGTTTCAACTGCGACCGCTACAAAGTATTCTGAGAACTTGGTCCCGAAAAGTGAGACTTAGAAAAATTCTCGCCTTGAGATTTCCAAAGCCGGCTCACTGACATCTCTCACAGAGCATCTTTAAATTTGCCGCTGCTGTTTTGGCACTTAGATTCTGAGGTCCGGATTTGTTGCTGGGTTTCTTATAGTATTTCAGATTCATTCATGAAATACTACAACCAATCCGAGCCTGGGATCTTTATAACCAGCCAATCAGAGGGCTGCCAGTCTTCCAAAGCCGGGCAAGCAGTTCTGAATGCAATGAGGGCATGCCTGAGTTTGTCACCCTAGCCACTTGTTATTCAGAAGCCACCCGCTGGGTTAGGTGCCTCCAAGTCTGGGGAGGCAAATGCTGGCAACGATGGCGGGCATTGTTTCCCGGACGTGGGTACTCCACCTAACCATCCTGCTCAAATGTCTTTAACACCTCTGGCAGCATCTGTGACTTTGAAGTATGTACCTAGGGCAGACTTGGTGGCACCACAAATTGGTAGCCCACTAGCCCCCCTCAGAGAACCGTCTTTGAAAGTCCCAGCTTATAATTATAATGCATTACAAACATCTCAGTTTAATAAAAAAATATACTTTTACACTTTTTACCGTGTCTAAGGCTTTTGGGCTATGAGGGGTAGAATGGGTCTATATACTTTTATTCCCACTAGCCATATCCCTCATACACTGTAAACCTGTAAAACTCCACATTGGCTATTAAACATTTTATAAAATATAGAAGAAAAATGTGAAATATTTTTTAAAGTCCTGAAGTAAAGTGAAATGCTGCTTAGCTGCAATCCCAGAGCTGTAGCTCCTTCCCTTAAGGAAATCTACTTTTCTTTAGAACCATAAAACGCTTAGGCACACTCCCAGGGCTGTATCTCTTTCCTTTACTCAAACTAGGACTTAGGTTTTGTGAAAGTTGTGAATAAAAAACATAAGTCTGAGGATATGTTTTGCAGAATGACAAATAAGTTTATTGCAGTGTACGGTGCACACGCAGAGGAGAGTTTCAAAATAAAACTCTCCCAACGACATGGTGGCATACAGGCCTTATTTATACACAAATAATAAGCCCACGCCCCCTATACGAGTTTGCGTTTCGTCACTACGTAAACAAAATATGAATATGAACACATTGAGTTAAAGCATTATTATGCGATGCATAAATGAAATGAAATGACTCAGCTAATATTCCTTATACAAGCCGGTGACTTTTACTCTACATACGGAACTTCACGGGCCCCTCCCTCGGAATGTGAGACAGTGCCTATCTGTCTCATATTTTCATAACATTGGCACTTTCCTCTTCTGCTCAAGGTCTTGTGGCTTAAGTGAACCGCTCAATATCAATTGGAACTTCAGCAGAAAAAAATGTATTTTAAACTAACGTCCATACCAACTTTCATATAGACAATATCAGGCACCTAAGATGGATGCTGACTTAAAATGGTTGCTTAGATCCCAGTGCTGTTATGTCAGACCTCCCCCCCTTACGTCATATTCTCACTTTGTCACTCCCTCCTTTTTTTATTCTTAAAACATCGCTATTGAGAATTAAGTTTATGATGATAGTCCAGGGATAACTCAGATGACAAGGGCGCGTGTCCTTCACTGTCATAGTCTCGTAAGGCGCTGCGGCCAATATATCTTTTGATGAATAACTGTGGTCGGCATCTTCTTTCTTCAAGGGACTGCTGTTTCTGGCATCTGTAAAGAGTGGCATCAGATTGGGGGGGGGGTCGCACACTTGTGGATCATACCTTTGCAACACGTGACACCCACATATATGACAACAAGTAACACTCCCAAACACATCAAAGCATTCATAAATTTTTGCTCCAAGTGATTTAAGCCATTCACCTAACCCCAGAGGTCCCATTCCATCCCATCTTCCTTTCTAAGCCTCTTTTGAATCCCTTCTATTTTATCTAGTTCATGCTGCACATTGCTACTCTGATCTGGAATAAAAACACAACATTGTTCCTCAATTAGGACACATACCCCTCCTTTTGAAGCTAAAACATAGTCTAAAGCAATTCTGTTTTGTAAGGCCATAAGCCTAATCTGAACCTGTTCTTGGGTTAATGATGAAATTAAAAACTGCAAAATTAAGGCCACATCCTTCCTGTAAATTGTTATCTGACTAAATATACATTTTTACACAGGTTTCATTGGTTGGTGGAGACATTTGACCCATAAATTGATTCTTGTTCCTAGTGTGTGATACACCCTTTAAAGCGGTTCCCTTAAAAAAATTGGAAAAATACAGAAATTATACACATAATACTAAAAACCTTATTTTATGCAAGCAACCTTTCTTTGGATATGCAGTTGCTAGATAAAGGAAATGGCATCTATATCTATCATCATATATTTTCAGAATCATCACAACATTCTATTACTGAGAATTGAGGGGGTTTGGTATCTGTGGAAGCGAAATGCATGATCATCACCCCTGCACGCATTATATACATCATTCACTCAGAATATCAGAACAGACGATGTCTGCGATGGGTCAAAATGGCTGAATTATGATCTTTTCCTTGTGGCTGACACACGCCCCTGGGTGACCCCCTCCTTTCGGTGGAGGTGCAACACACTTCTGGATCAAAGTTTTGCTGCACATGACACATACATAGAGAGTGATGAGTACTGTCAAAACACATACAAGAGCTTTCACAAGCCACGCTTCCAGGAAACCAATCCTCCCATCAAGGCTCAATTGTACATACACCTTAAATTTCTAACTAAACACACTCTAAAGAATAAAAATATTGAGTCTCTGAAAAAATGAAATGTTCTGATAAAACCGGGCCTTAGACTGATGTCTTATTTTCCTCGTTGGTTAACGGTTAGAGTTTTGACTTGGCAAGATGTTAACTTGCTGCAGCTGTGCTTTAAGTGACTTTGGTCTTTGGTGGCGCTGGAACGAGCTTTGGGTGCTTTGGGTCCAGGAAAATAACTCTGCCACTTTAATTGCTGTATTGGTGGTTACTTTAGGCCTTTTCACCTGGGATGAAAAGCATGCTTGCGCAGGAAATATGTGACTATTAATCCCGTCTCGAGTAGGTGCACTTTCAACTTTGCCTAGAGAGACTCAAAAAATCTATTAGTTGCATACAACTTATTGTTTTATTACCAATAACATGGTCCTTAATTCGTTCCTTTGGACTGCTGATAGTCATAAGTCATCCCATAAGTGTCTCACAGGGAGATAATTTATACCTAGGAATAAATTCTCGTATCAATGTGTTTACTCCTGTCTTAGCATCCACATATAGACAGAGGTATTCCCTATTAATGTTCCTCAAATTAAAACTAAGTAGCCAATGTGAACCTGACTTTGATACAATCTAAGTTCCTGAAACTTTGGGGCCTCATCCCTTGCTTCCATAATTCATTCTATCCTGTCTGCAGGCATATCCCTAAGACCTGGGAAACTGTCAGAGTTTGTCCCAATCTTCAAAAGTGGGGACAAAAAACACTGTCTCAAACTACAGGCCAATCTCTCTTCTCCCAATACTATCCACAGTCATGGAAAAATAAATATTCCCTCCCAATTAAGCAATTATTTTACCCATACAAATTTCCCTAGCCAATCCCTATCTGGCTTTTACCCCAAACACTCCACTGTAACTATTCTGCTAAAAAAATTGAAATGCCTTGTATATAATGCATACCTTATTCACTTATGTAACTGCTTTTGCAACTTTGACCCTATATTTAACCCTATGCACAAGACACACCCACAAATGAGAGGTGACTCCCAAATTCACCCCTTCTTGGCAAACCCATTCTAGATTACACAGCAAGTTTTACAATAACCACTGCTTACGGACACCTTTGGAAAAAATAAATGATTAAAAGTTATAACATACATAACATATTCAGTTAATAGACAAATGATTTTGTATAAGACTTCACACTAATGTCTTGCTTTATATAAATTTTTGCACAGTGCTGAGCACACGGTCAGCTTTATAATTTTAAATACACTCTGCATTTGACTAAAGAAATTTTTTTTTTTTTTATAAGACTTGTTCACGGTCAAAAAGCCATTTTGTTTCTGGGCGTTTCGCCAATTGAACCTGAACAGATAAGATAACGGCACACAACGGCTTCTTCCTGAAAAATAATAATTATTGGATTGGAACTTTCGCTTAAAGTTTAAATACATGGAGCTTTATCCAGAGCCCTAAGAACTACATTTTTTATGGCCTCTCAAAAATTAACCAACGGCCTTTTATATAGCTGAGGTTTATATAACTTCTTAACACACAAATAACTCCACACGCTCATGCTATTTCCCTCCACTCAGTTCTTTTTAATGCCTTCTGTTTGAATTTTCATAGTTTCACTGACTTCATTCACTACAAATTTATGCTATCCTGTTGCAATTCTGTCCTTTCTCACGCTACACAAACCTATTTCTCTCCATTAATCAACACTCACAAGTCTAACCCCACACAAACTCTTCCTTCATCTCACCTCAGGACTTTGCTGCCTATTTTTTTTTTTTTTAAAGTTGAATCCATACACCAAAACATTCCCTCTTTTTCCTCCTATCCTACTTTGCTTCCTACTCTTTTCCTGCTTTACTTGACTCTTTTTCCACTGTCTCAAAAGAGAATGTCACCATCACTGTTGATCTCCTTTCTCCCTCTAATCTGCCTACATTTCCATTCTCCTTAAAACATGTAATAGTTATACCATGACCCTACCTGTCTTTCTAACTACTGAACTTGTCTTGTATTCTCCTGCTTGCTCCATTTTCTCAACACCCATTCTCTCCTTAACCCTCTACAATCTGACTTCTGCACTGCTCCCTCCATGGAGACAATTCTCACTAAAATAACTGATGACCTATATGCTGCCCAAGACAGAGGTTATTACACTCTGCTCATATTACTCCCTGCAGCATTTGACTCTGTGGACTACACTTTTCTCTTTTTTTTCTGTACACTCTCTCTCTAAGTGACCTAATAACATCTCTTGGGTTTAAATATCACCACTATGCTGACGACACCCTCATTTACTTTTCAACCCCTGACCTTACACCTGCTGTACAAACCTACGTTTCTGAATGTCTCTCTGTTATCTCATCCTGGAAGGCCCTCTTTTGCCTTAAACTTAACATGGTAAAAATAGAGTTCCTCATACTTCCTCCCAAACCTGAAATATCACCTTCCACATTACTCTTGACTCTTCCATCCAGTAGCCTAAGCACGCTGCTTAGGGGTCACTCCCAACTCCTCTCTCATATTCTCCTCTTTCATTCAAAACATTTCTATAACTGTCGCTTTTTCCTCCACAATATCACAAAGATACACCTGTTCCTCTGTTGCTCAACTGTTAAAAACTCTGATACAGACCCTCATTCTCTCCCATCTTGATTACTGTAATCCCCTGCTATCCCGCCTTCCTGACTTTCACCTGTCTTCCCTACTATCTATCCCAAACGCTGCTGCCAGAATCACTCTACTCTTTAAACTCTGATTCTGCGTTTCCCCTCCTGAAATTCCTCTCCTGGCTTCTAATCAAATCCTACTATCTCTGTACACTTTCCCTACCTACCAATTAGATTATAAGCTCCTCAGAGCAGGGACTTCTCTTCCTTAATGTTACTTTTATGTCTGGATCACTTATTCCATGACCTCTTACCTTTACCATTTGCTACCTATATGATTACTATGTGCACCACTCCTGTGAAGCGCTGTGCATATTAATGGCGTTATATACATAAGAACATACAATACAATATATCCTTCAAACAATGCTTGTGAGCTTTTACCCGCATTTTTGAACACAAAATATTCCCAAACATATCCTAATCCCATAGAAATAAAATTGAAATGTGTTTTTACTGGTTACACACAATACAAAAAACTTCTCTCATACACAGCCAAACAACATCACAAAAATAACAAACAAATAAAAGAAAAAACATTTCTCCCCTATCACCAAACAATTTCACCCTGCAACTATATTAATAAAAGTTCCCTTCTCTTTCTTTATTCTCATAAATAACCTGAATTTAAAACTACTCTGATGCTCCGGAGCTTTTGAGTTAACTTTCTTATCTTGGCACATTGTTCGCGCTGGAGAAAAAAGTGGGGGCACGCTCTGTGCTGCTGCGATTCTGATTTGTGCACACAGGTGATACTTAGCATGGTTTATCTTTCACACAGGTAATCATTCAGGAAAAATTCATTAGGGTATCAAATCCATCTAGCCACTTAAGGGCGCAACAATTTTACTTGCCGGCACCGAAACTTGAGTTTATATCAGGAAATGATTTATAACCACTTATTGCATGTGGGGAAATGGAAGGAAAAGCTTATACATTTATAACTGATTTCTGCGGCATCAGGTCAGCCGGGCCTGCCATGCATGACTTTTGCCACAAAAACCTCATAAAATCCAAAGATTTATACTGCCACAGACACACAGGGATTACTTAAAGTTAGAAGGTTCCACTATGAGCCCTTGCGTTCGCATTCTTACGAATAAGAAAACCGGTGCGGCTGCCCATAGGTTCACGCTTCCTTCCATAGTAATTTATTGCAAACAAACTCTTTTCATTGGGGTGGCATGTTTTTCACTGGGACTTGCATGTGTATTTTCATTGAACTTGCATGTGTATTTTCATTGGCCAACAAAACATATTTATATTGTCTCTTCTTGTTCTCTGTATCCATTCTTTATTATTTTTGTCTGCAGACACACAACCTCTAACGGCAAATTTTGAGAACTTTGGTTTCCCATTATTCTCCTGTTACAGTAATCACATTTAATTGATCTGTACAATACTCCTGATACAATAATCAGCGCAAGCTGATTGCGTACAACTCTTTTGGCATGTTATTGTTCTGAATTTTTTTCACCATAACTATACCCAAGAAAACAATTGAATTACTTCAGCGGGTCCAACCCAGTCCTGATAAACCTTATACTTCTATAAGATGGATACAGATAAGACCTTCTAAACAGATATCCATAAATAAACTCACTTGGTATATTAATGACAAGACAGAGCAAATGTACAATCAGGGACCCTTCCTGCTCAGACAACAAAAATATTTATCACAACCCAGGACAGTCTGAAAAACAATCCCTTAAGCATACAAACACTCACCTTCATCACCAAAACACCAAAACTTTTAACGGGACTCTCACCTTAATCCCAATAAAATTTAACATCTATAACACTTTAAAATGTGGGACAGACAAATAAACTTATTTGAAACTGCTAGGTAAACCCGTCAACACAGATTGAGACACCCTTCAAAACACATCACTCAAAACAACTTTTTAAACTCAGGCTTTCCTCAAAAGGTGCCTTTTACCTTGATTCTTACGAGCGCTCAGATTTGAGTGACCAAGGAATGGTTTTTTCAGGTGCTCAGCTTCCGGTATTTTTGGATTCCTATTCGGTGCGCCATCTGTGAAAGTTGTGAATAAAAAACACAAGTCTGAGGATATGTTTTGCAGAATGACAAATAAGTTTATTGCAGTGTACGGTGCACACGCAGAGGAGAGTTTCAAAATAAAACTCTCCCAACGACATGGTGGCATACAGGCCTTATTTATACACAAAATACTAAGCCCACGCCCCCTATACGAGGTTGCGTGTCGTCACTACGTAAACAAAATATGAATATGAACACGTTGAGTTAAAGCATTATTATGGGATGCATAAATGAAATGACTCAGCTAATATTCCTTATACAAGCCGGTGACTTTTACTCTACATATGGAACTTCACGGGCCCCTCCCTCGGAATGTGAGACAGTGCCTATCTGTCTCATATTTTCATAACATTGGCACTTTCCTCTTCTGCTCAAGGTCTTGTGGCTTAAGTGAACCGCTCAATATCAATTGGAACTTCAGCAGAAAAAAATGTATTTTAAACTAACGTTCATACCAACTTTCATACAGACAAGAGACAATATCAGGCACCTAAGATGGATGCTGACTTAAAATGGTTGCTTAAATCCCAGTGCTGTTATGTCAGACCTTCCCCTCCTTACGTCATATTCTCACTTTGTCAGTTTCATCAAACCTCTCGCAACATAGTACACAATTGGAGAAACCCCTCAGAATCTCTATACTGATTCTGGGGTACCTGGGCATATACTGGGAAACCCTTACCAACCTAGGGACCATTGACTGTACCCAGGATACACAAATCCATATGCCCCTTTTACCTTTCTGGTCTGTACTGAAGCAGGGAAACCTGGCGGTAAGTCGTGTAACTGTTTCCAAGAGAGGATTTTGACTGGAGTGATGCGTCTATATATCCCCGGGAATATGACCTGATTCCCGGATACATTTTAGGGGTAGCCCTCAAGTCTGGACCCCTGCTACGTAGACACAATCTGACAACACTTTGAACGCAAAACCCCCCTTGAAACTCATAGCCTGATCATCTCCACTGGTTAGCACTCCTGGAAAGGTAAAGCACACATAAATTCTTTATTGCCATACAATTACATTAATTGCAGGTACCATACACAGGTTGAAGAGCTGACACTCTAAAATCTGAAACAGGACTCAGAGGTAACCAGACGTGCATAATACCTTTATTTATGGCCTGGTTACACCTTCACCATCACACCATCCCCTTTATTAATTTGGCTCTTTTCTGCATTCTCACTAGTTCCATAATGTCTTTTCTAAGGAGTGGTGCCCAAAATTGTACTCCATATGCAGTTGTGGTCTCACAAGTGCTTTGTAAACCGGCATAATTATGTTTACTTCCCTTCCATCCATTGCCCGTTTAATGCAAGATAAGATCTTATTTGCCTTTGCAGCTACTGCATGACTTTGGGCACTATTGCTAAGCCTGCTGTCTACAAGCACTTCTAAATCCTTCTCCATCACGGATTCCCCCAATTTATCCACATTTAATTTGTAAGTCACCTGTTTATTCTTGCTTCCCAAATGCATAACCTTACATTTATCTGTATTAAACCTCTTCTGCCATTTACCTGCCCAAGTTTCCAGTCTCTCCAAGTACTTCTGAAGAGAAATTACATCCTGCTCTGATTCTACTACCTTACACAATTTAGTATCATCAGCAAAGATGGAGACTTTGCTCTCGATGCCAACCTCAAGGTCATTAATAAACAAGTTAAAAAGCAGGGGTCCCAGTACCGATCCCTTAGGTACTCCACTCACGACTTTAGCCCAACCTGAAAAAGTTCCATTTATGACAACCCTCTGTTGTCTGTCCTTCAGCCAGTTTTCAATCCAGGTGCATACATTATTACGGAGTCAAATTTGCTTTATTTTTGTACCAACCTCATGCGTGGAACCGTACCATAGCCGTTGCAAAATCTAAGTAGACCATATCAACTGCATTACCCTGGTCTAAATTCCTACTTACCTCCTCAAAGAAACTAATAAGGTTAGTTTGGCATGATCTATCCTTCATAAATCAATGCTGAATATTACTAACAATTTTGTTTTCCACTAGTTATTCCTGAATATTATCCCGTATTATACCTTCAAGTAGTTTCCCCACTATTGAAGTCAGGTTTACGGGTCTGTAATTTCCCAGTTGTGATCTAGCTCCCTTTTTAAATATAGGCACCACATCTGCTTTATGCAAATCTTGTGGTACTGAGCCTGTGGAAATGGAGTCCTTGAATATTAAATATAATGGTTTGGCTATTACTGAGCTTAACTCCTTGAGAACTCTTGGATGTATGCCATCGGGGCCAGGTGCTTTATTTACTTTAATTTTTTCAAGCCGCTTATGAATTTCTAACTCAGTTAACCAATTGTTCCTTAATATGAAGGTTGTGGCTTCCTCCTGTGGCACTAAAATTTAAATTGATTCTTCCCTGGTAAACCCACAGGCAAAGAATTTGTTTAATACCTCTGCTTTTCCCTTATCTCCAATAATCTGCCTTCCCATCTCACACTGAAAGGGTCCTATAATTTCTTATCTCATTTTTTTTTGTTATTAAGGTACTTAAAGAACTTTTTAAGGTTGATCTTACTTTCTGTTGCAATCCTTTTTTCATTATCCGTTTTTGCTAATTTGATTGCCCTTTTGCAATTTTTATTATATTCCTTATAATTCTGATACACTACTTCCATCCCTTCTGACTTAAAGAATCTAAACGCCTTCCTCTTCTTGTCCATTTCCTCCCCTACCGGTTTATTTAGCCACATTGGTTTTGACTTATTTCTTTTATACTTATTACCCAAAGGTATACACTGATAAGTGTGCTTTTCTAACATTTTTAAAGACTGCCCATTTATCTTCTACATTTTTCCCTGCAAAAACATCTTCCCAATGTATTACTTGTAGATTAGTCCTCAGTTAATTAAAATCTGCCTTTCTAAAGTTTAAGGTTGAACCCAAGTAATCTATTTTTTGATAATTTATTTCAAATGAGACCATGTTATGATTACTGTACCCCAAATGTTTCAGTACTTGAATATTTGCTATTACTTCTACATTGTTTGATATGACCAAATCCAGTATTGCCCCTCTCCTGGTTGGTTCTCAATAATTTGGGTCATATAATTGTTAAATTATCTCTACAAACATTCTTTTTACTGTACTTTTACCTCCACTGCTAATATTGACAAAGTGAGAATATGACGTAAGGGGGGGTCTGACATAACAGCACTGGGATCTAAGCAACCATTTTGAGTCAGCATCCATCTTAGGTGCCTGATATTGTCTATTTGTCTGTATGAAAGTTGGAATGAACGTTAGTTTAAAATACATTTTTTTCTTCTGAAGTTCCAATTGATATTGAGCGGTTCAGCTAAGCCAAAAACCTTGAAAACAAGAGCAATGTGCCAATGTTATGAAAATACGAGACTGATAGGCACAGTGTCTCATTCCGAAGGTGGGGGGCAATGTGTTGTGTATGTAGAGTAAAAGTCACCGGCTTGTATAAGGAATATTAGCTGAGTCATTTCATTTCATTTATGCATCCCATAATAATATTATTAACTCGATGTGTTCGTGTGCATAATTTGTTTACCTTTTACGCTTACGTAGTGACGACACGCAACCTTGTAGAGGGGGCGTGGGTTTAGTATTTTGTGTATAAATAATGCCTGTATGCTACCATGTCTTTGGGAGGGTTTTATTTTGAAACTCTCCTCTGCGTGTGCACCGCACAAGCAATAAACTTATCTGTCATTCTGCAAAATATAACATCAGACTTGTGTTGTTATTCACAACTTTTAACAGATGGCGCCCAGAATAGAAACCCAGAAATACCGGAAGCTGAGCACCTGAAAAAACCACTCCTCGGTCACTCAAATCTGAGCGCTCGTAAGAATCAAGGTAAAAGGCACCTTTTGAGGAAAGCCTGAGTTTAAAAAGTTGTTTTGAGTGATGTGTAGAGAGATGTGTTTTGAAGGGTGTCTCAATCTGTGTTGACGGGTTAACCTAGCAGTGTCAAATAAGTTTATTTGTCTGTTCCTGTATCCATTTTAAAGTGTTATAGATGTTAAGTTTTATTGGGATTAAGGTGAGAGTCCCGTTAAAAGTTTTGGTGATGAAGGTGAGTGTTTATATGCTTAAGGGATTGTTTTTCAGACAGTCCTGGGTTGTGATAAATATTTTTGTTGTCTGAGCAGGAAGGGTCCCTGATTGTACATTTGCTCTGTTTTGTCATTAACATACCAAGTGAGTTTATTTATGGATATCTGTTTAGAAGGTCTTATCTGTATCCATGTTATAGAAGTATAAGGTTTATCAGGACTGGGTTGGACCCGCTGAAGTAATTCAAGTGTTTTCTTAGGTATAGTTATGGTGAAAAAATCAGAACAATAACATGCCAAAAGAGTTGTACGTAATCAGCTTGCGCTGATTATTGTATCAGGTGTATTGTACAGGTCAATTAAATGTGATTACTGTAACAGGAGAATAATGGGAAACCAAAGTTCTAAAAATTTGCCGTTAGAGGTTGTGTGTCTGCAGACAAAAATAATAAGGAATGGATACAGAGAACAAGAAGAGACAATATAAATATGTTTTGTTGGCCAACGAAAACATATGCAAGGCCAATGAGAATAAACATGCCACCCCAATGAAAAAAGTTTGTTTGCAATAAATTACTATGGAAGGAAGCGTGAAGCTATGAGCAGCCGCACCGGTTTTCTTATCCGTAAGAATGCGAACGCAAGGGCTCATAGTGGAACCTTCTAACTTTCAGTAATCCCTGTGTGTCTGTGGCAGTATAAATCTTTGGATTTTATGAGGTTTTTGTGGCAAAAGTCATGCATGGCAAGCCCGGCTGGCGGACGCCGCAGAAATCAGTTGTGAACGTATAAGCTTTTCCTTCCATTTCCCCACATGCAATAAGTGGTTATAAATCATTTCCTGATATAAACTCAAGTTTCGGTGCCGGCAAGTAAAATTGTTGCGCCCTTAATGGAGAGTGGCTAGATGGATTTGATACCCTAATGAATTTTTCCTGAATGATTACCTGTGTGAAAGATAAACCATGCTAAGTATCACCTGTGTGCACAAATCACCATCCAAAAACTTGCAAGTACGTACGAAAACATGAATATTTTTTGCTCACAATGAAATCAAAGGTCTGAAAGAAAGAGGATCAGAATCGCAGCAGCACAGAGCTTGCCCCCACTTTTTCTCCAGCGCGAGGAATGTGCTAAGATACGAAAGTTAACTCAAAAAGCTCCGGAGCATCAGAGTAGTTTTAAAATCAGGTTATTTATGAGAATAAAGAAAGAGAAGGGAACTTTTATTAATAAAGTGCAGGGTGAAATTGTTGGGTTATAGGGGAGAATTTTTTTTATTTTATTTGTTCGTTATTTTTGTGATGTTGTTTGGCTGTTTATGAGAGAAGTTTTTTGTATTGTGTGTGTTCTGTATTGTGTTTAACGAGTAAAAACACATTTCAATTTTATTTCTATGGGATAAGGATATGTTTGGGAATATTTTGTGTTAAAAAATGTGGTTAAAAGCTCATAAGCATTGTTTGAAGTATATATTGTATTGTATGTTTTCATGTATATAATGCCATTAATATGCACAACGCTTCACAGGAGTGGTGCACGTCGTAATCATATAGGTAGCAAATGGTAAAGGTAAGAGGTCATGGATTAAGTGATCCAGACATAAAAGTAACATTAAGGAAGAGAAGTCCCTGCTCTGAGGAGCTTACAATCTAATTGGTAGGTAGGGAGAGCGTACAGAAACAATAGGATTTGATTAGAAGCCAGGAGAGGAATTTCAGGAGGGGAAACGCAGAATCAGAGTTTTAAGAATAGAGTGATTCTGGCAGCAGCATTTGGGGATAGATAGTAGGGAAGACAGGTGAAAGTCAGGAAGCTGGGATAGCAGGGAATTACAGTAATCAAGATGGGAGAGAATGAGGGTCTGAATCAGAGTTTTTAACAGTTGAGCAACAGAGGAACAGGTGTATCTTTGTGATATTGTGGAGGAAAAAGCGACAGTTATAGAAATGTTTTGAATGAAAGAGGAGAATATGAGAGAGGAGTTGGGAGTGACCCCTAAGCAGCTTGCTTGAGCTACTGCATGGAAGATTCAAGAGTAATGTGGAAGGAGATAATAGGGTCAGGTTTGGGAGGAAGTATGAGGAACTCTGTTTTTGCCATGTTAAGTTTAAGGCAAAAGAGGGCCTTCCAGGATGAGATAACAGAGGGACATTCAGAAAATTAGGTTTGTATGGCAGGTGTAAGGTCAGGGGTTGAAAAGTAAATGAGGGTGTTGTCAGCATAGTGGTGATATTTAAACCTAAGAGATGTTATTAGGTCACCTAGTGAGAGTGTGTACAGAGAAAAGAGAAAAGTGTGGTCCACAGAGGCAAAAGCTGCAGGGATTAATATGAGCAGAGTGTAATGACCTCTGTCTTGGGCAGCATATATGTCATCAGTTATTTTAATGAGAATTGTCTCCGTGGAGGGAGCAGTGCAGAAGTCAGATTGTAGGGGGTTAAGGAGAGAATGGGTGTTGAGAAAATGGAGCAAGCAAGAGAATACAAGACAAGTTCAGTAGTTAGAAAGACAGGTCAGGACAAGCTTGCTTTTTAAGTCATGGTATAACTATAACATGTTTTAAGGAGCATGGAAATGTAGCAGAGTAGAGGGAGAAGAGGAGATCAACAGTGATGGTGACATTCTCTTTTGAGACAGTGGAAAAAGAGAGTCAAGGAAAGCAGGAAGAGAGTAGGAAGCGAAGTAGGATAGGAGGAAACAGAGGGAATGTTCTGGTGTATGGATTCAACCTCTTGCTTAAAATAGTCAGCAAAAGTCCTGAGGTGAGATGAAGGAAGAGTTAGTGAGGGTTATACTTGTGAGTGTTGATTAATGGAGAGAAATAGGTTTGTGTAGCTTGAGAAAGGACAGAATTGCAACAGGATGGCATAAATTTGTAGTGAATGAAGTCAGTGAAACTATGAAAGTTCACACAGAAGGCATTAAAAGAAATGAGTGGAGGGAGATAGCATGAGCGTGTGGAGTTATTTGTGTGTTAAGAAGATATATAAACCTCAGCTATATAAAAGCCCGCTGGTTAATTTTTAAGAGGCCATAAAAAATGTAGTTCTTAGGGCTCTGGATAAAGCTCCATGTATTTAAACTTTTTAAGCAAAAGTTCCAATCCAATAATTATTATTTTTCAGGAAGAAGCCGTGGTGTACCGTTATCTTATCTTTTCAGGGTCAATTGTCGAAACGCCCAGAAACAAAATGGCTCTTTGCCCGGAAACAAGTCTTATAGAAAATATATTTTCTTTAGTCAGATGAATATGCAGAGTGTCTTTAAAATTATAAAGCTGACCGTGTGCTCAGCACTGTGCAAAGAGATTATATAAGCAAGACATTAGTGTGAAGTCTTATACAAAATCATTTGTCTACTAACTGGATATGTGATGTATGTTATAACTTTTAACCATTTATTTTTTCCAAAGGTGTCCGTAAGCAGTGGTTATTGTAAAAATTGCTGTGTAATCTAGAATGGGTTTACCAGGAAGGGGTGAATTTGGGAGTCACCTCTCATTTGTGGGTGTGTCGTGTGTATAGGGTTAAATACAGGGGATACATAGTTGCAAAAGCAGTTACATAAGTGAATAAGGTATGCATTATGTAGAAGGCATTTCAATTTTTTAACAGAATAGTTACAGTGGAGTGTTTGGGGTAAAAGCCAGATAGGGATTGGCTAGGAAATTTGTATGGGTAAAATAATGGCTTAATTGGGGGTGAATATTTTTTCCATGACAGTGGATAGTATTGGGAGAAGACAGATTGGCCTGTAGTTTGAGACAGTGTTTTTTGTCCCCACTTTTGAAGATTGGGACAAACTCTGTCAGTTTCCCAGGTCTTAGGGATATGGCCTGCAGACAGGATAGAATTAATTATGGAAGCAAGTGGTATGGCAAGGGATGAGGCCCTAAAGTTTCAGGAACTTAGATTGTATCAAAGTCAGGTTCACATTGGCTACTTAGTTTTAATTTGAGGAACGAATTAGGAACATTAATAGGGAATACCTCTGTCTATATGCGGATGCTAAGACAGGAGTAAACACATTGATACAAGAATTTAGTCCTAGGTATAAATTATCTCCCTATGAGACATATGGGATGACTTGTGACTATCAACAGTCCAAAGGAACGAATTAAGGACCATATTATTGGTAATAAAACAATAAGTTGTATGCAACTAATACATTTTTTGAGTCTCTCTAGGCAAGGGTGAAAGTACACCTACTCGAGATGGGGTTAATAGTCATGCTTTTCATCCCAGGTGAAAAAGCATAAAGTAACCATCAATACAGCAATTAAAGTGGCAGAGTTCTTTTCCTGGACCCAAAGTACAGTAAAGCTCGTTCCATCTCCACCAAACGTTCCAGCTCCACCAAACGTTCCAGCGCCACCAAAGACCAAAGTCACCTAAAGCACAGTCGCAGCAAGTTAACGTCTTGCCGAGTCAAAACTCTAACCGTTAACCAACGAGGAAAATAAGACACCAGTCTAAGGCCAGGTTTTATCAGAACATTTTATTTTTTCAAAGACTCAATATTTTTATTCTTTAGAGTGTGTTAAGTTAGAAATTTAAGGTGTATGTACAATTGAGCCTTGATGGGAGGATTGGTTTCCTGGAAGCGTGGCTTGTGAAAGCTCTTGTATGTGTTTTGGCAGTACTCTTCACTCTCTATGTATGTGTCATGTGCAGCAAAACTTTGATCCAGAAGTATGTTTCACCTCCACCGAAAGGAGGGGGTCACCCAGGAGCGTGTGTCAGCCACAAGGAAAGGATCATAAGTCAGCCATGTTGACCATCGCAGACACTGTCTGTTCTGATATTCTGAGTGAATGATGTATACAATGCGTGCAGGGCGAGGATCATGCATTTCGCTTCCACAGATACCAAACCCCCTCAATTCTCAGTAATAGAATGTTGTGATGATTCTGAAAATATATGATGATAGAGATAGATGCAATTTCCTTTATCTAGCAACTGCATATCCAAAAAAAGGTTGCTTGCATAAAATAAGGTTTTTAGTATTATGTGTATAATTTCTGTATTTTTCCAATTTTTGAAGGGAACCTCTTTAAAGGGTGTATCAGACACTAGGAACAAGAATCAATTTATGGGTGAAGTGTCTCCACCAACTAATGAAACCTGTGTAAAAATGTATGTTTAGTCAGATAACAATTTACAGGAAGGATGTGGCCTTAATTTTGCAGTTTTTAATCTCATTATTAAACCAAGAACAGGTTCAGATTAGGCTTATGGCCTTACAAAACAGAATTGCTTTAGACTATGTTTTTGCTTCAAAAGGAGAGGTATGTGTTTGATTAAAGACAATGTTGTATTTTTATTTCAGATCAGTGTAGCAATGTGCAGCATGAACTAGATGAAATACAAGAGATTCAAAAGAGGGTTACAAAGGCAAGTGACAGGTTATCACCCTTGGGGTTAGGTGAATGGCTTAGATCACTTGGAGCAAAAACTTTTGAATGCTTGGATGTGTGGGAGTGTTACTTGTTATATGTGTGTGTCACGTGTTGCAAAGGTATGATCCACAGGTGTGCGACCCCCTCCCCCATTCGGATGCCACTCTTTACAGATGCCAGAAAACAGCAGTCCCTTGAAGAAAGAAGATGCCGATCACAGTTATTCAACTCCAAAAGACATATTGGCCGCAGCGCCTTACGAGACTATGACAGTGAAGGGCACGCGCCCTTGTCCTCTGAGTTATCCCTGGACTATCATCATAATTTTAATTCTCAAAAGCTATGTTTTAAGAATAAAAAAAAGGAGGGAGTGACAAAGTGAGAATATGACGTAAGGGGGGTCTGACATAACAGCACTGGGATCTAAGCAACCATTTTGAGTCAGCATCCATCTTTGGTGCCTGATATTGTCTATTTGTCTGTATGAAAGTTGGAATGAACGTTAGTTTAAAATACATTTTTTTCTTCTGAAGTTCCAATTGATATTGAGCGGTTCAGCTAAGCCAAAAACCTTGAAAACAAGAGCAATGTGCCAATGTTATGAAAATACGAGACTGATAGGCACAGTGTCTCATTCCGAAGGTGGGGGGGCAATGTGTTGTTTATGTAGAGTAAAAGTCACCGGCTTGTATAAGGAATATTAGCTGAGTCATTTCATTTATGCATCCCATAATAATATTATTAACTCGATGTGTTCGTGTGCATAATTTGTTTACCTTTTACGCTTACGTAGTGACGACACGCAACCTTGTAGAGGGGGCGTGGGTTTAGTATTTTGTGTATAAATAATGCCTGTATGCTACCATGTCTTTGGGAGGGTTTTATTTTGAAACTCTCCTCTGCGTGTGCACCGCACAAGCAATAAACTTATCTGTCATTCTGCAAAATATAACATCAGACTTGTGTTGTTATTCACAACTTTTAACAATATCTATCCACAAGGTTTCTACATTTAAACATTCCCTTCATAAACATTATCCCTTATAATAGGTTTTAGATCCGGTTTTACATATAAACATAATCCACCTCCACTTCTATTTGTTCGATCCTTCCAAAAAAGGGAATAACCCTCTAAATTAACTGCCCAGTCATGAGTTTCATCCCACCATGTTTCAGTAATGCCTATGATATCATACTGCTCCATTGCAGCTATTAATTCAAGCTCACCCATTTTATCTGTCAGGCTTCTTGCATTAGCAAGCATGCATTTAAGGTTTTTTTCAGCCTGTACTAGTATCTTATCTGCTCCTTCCTTTCTGCGCCAACTTGGTTTAGTCTTTAGAAGTGTTCTAATATTATCTGTATTTACTATGGGTGTCTCGCTGCTTGTCAAACTCGCACTTGCCCCCATTCTACCTCCATAACCCCTTGTTTCCTCATCTATTCTATTTAGTTTATCTGTTTCATTCCCCTCCGCTCCTCCATCCTAGTTTAAAATCTCCTATAACCTTTTTAACATTCTCCCCCTAACACAGAAGATTCCTCTTCATTGAGGTGCAATCCATCCCTAGAATATAGATGGCAACTCTCAGAAAATGAGTCCCAGTGCTCTAAAAAACCCAAACCCTCCATCCTACACCACTTTCTTAGCCATGCATTAACCTCCCTGATCTCTGACTGTCTCCCTGCGGTAACGCATGGCACTGGTAGTATTTCAGAAAATACTACCTTGGAGATCCTTGCCTTAAGCTTTTTGCCTAGATCCCTGAAATCATTTTTTAGGACCCTCCATCATTCTCTAACTTTGTCATTGGTAACAATATGTACCAAGACCGCCAGGTCAATCCCAGCTCCTCCCAACAATCTGTCTACTCGAGCCACAATGTGCTGAACCCGAGCACCCGGGAGGGAACAAACTGTTCGGTTCATGCGTCATGGCAACAGATTGCCCTATCTACCTTCCTATTAATGGAGTCCCCTACCACCACAATCTTTCTTAGTATCGGAGCATCCTGAGTCCCCTCTGTGCTGGAAAAACTATTCCCCTGGCTGCTAAAGGAATCAGTCTCCCCCAGCCTTGCCATTTCTGCCCTGACACTCCCAATATCTACACTCAATATGGCAAATCTATTGGGATGGGTCAGCTCAGAACTGGCCTGTCTCTTCCTATTGCCCCTGCTTCCCCTTCTAACTGTTACCCAGCTACCTACCTGCTCCTCACTAACAGTGCCACCATCTGCACCACTACTCGAAGCAAGGGCCTGCTCAGTGAGCACTAAACCCCATTCAAGATGTAAATTTCCCTCAATATTGCAAGTTTCCTCTTCAGATCAGCAATCTCTGACTCTAAAGAGACCACCCGCTCACACTTCCCACAGCGGTATGCTCCCTGGAACAGCTGCTCCAAGTGCACATACATGTGGCAAGATGTGCACTGAGTGGCATTTTCAATCCAGCTCATTATAGTGACTATGAAGTTTATAAGTGCCAACAATAAACTGTACTTCAATATACTATACAGCCGCGGCCCCTTTTATTCTAACACTTCACCGATATTTTCTGGTGACTTTTTTCGAATGCCACACGCTTCGCCGCGTTCATGCAGCGTTTGTGCCGTATTCATGTTGCAATCATGCCGGCGTCCACCGCGCTTGATCTGTTTAATGAGAATGTTTCGTATTTAATTGGTTGCAATTCTTCACGTATCCGCCAGGTGGCAGATATTAATGAATTGTAATGCGCATGCGCTTCAGTAATGTGTCGACTTGCAGGTGTATAAAAAAATACCACAGTGGTCCTTTATGAATTGACCTTGGTACTGAAGAAGTTGTACAACATTGTATCTACACTGGCGACACACTTTATTCGAGCTCGGCTAGTCCCACAAATTCGGGTATACCCGGGTGTATTGAGGTTTGTGACTGTTTTCTGCCCGAGTGCATTGCGTTATTTTCCAGGCAGGGATTGAAGCATTTTATTCCCGCTGGCTGCAATACTGCACAGTATATATATATATACTGCATTACAATTCATGAATTTATGCCATCTGGTAGACACGCGAAGCATTGCAGCCTATTAAATCCTAATCATTATCATTTAACAGATCAGCCGCCCGTCAGCCAGGCATGAACCCAGGCTGGGAAGGCAAACGCAACGGGGCTTGTCAGAGGTGAGGAGCGGCGCATTCCAGGTATCTGCCAGGTACATACTGGGTATTTGCTCGAATAAAGTGTGTCGGTGCAGTATTTAGGCGTTTCATATTATGTTACCTGTCGAGCGCTCCTGCGCTCAGGCCCGCAAACAGTCTTCACAAAGGATCCGACGACGCGGAGCTGCCTGTGATGTCCTCCAGGGCGATCCCACCCAGAGGGATGTTGATGTTCCTGAGGAGGTCTGCTCCCAAACCTCTGGCTGATGCTGTGACAGTCTCTGTGTCCCTAGCTTCATTCACTAATGTGACAAGTTCCTATTCTAAGGCTTGTCCCTGCATTAACTATAGCTGACTGGGACTCAGGGCCTATCTGGGCCTTGGGGTATTCGGGCCTAGTGTAGAGGCAACTTGCCTCTCTACACACTGAGCTCCTACTTCTTCCCTTTCCCGGTCTTCTCTGGCAAAACGTGCTCCCCTGCGCAACCTCCAAACCTCTTCCTGCTCAGTCTCTCCGCCCTATTGGCTCCCGGGCGTCACCTGGTCTGGCTGAGGCTCATGGGACTTGTAGTCCCCTGCTCTAAACCTCCTCTGGTTGGTCCGTTCTACCGCAACCACTTGCTGCGCATGCGCGACCTCTCTTCTGTCGCCATCGCCTACGGGACTCGCTGCGCATGCGCAAATACCAAAATGGCGGCACCCTGAACGCTCGGGTCGCCACGGAACCTCCGGTGCACCAGAGCGCTCCCTGCACACTCTGCAACCTTCCCTGACTCTCTCACCACAACGGAGGTGAGGGTCAACCTGGGGGACATGGCTACACAAACATAAAGGCTCTTAGCAGGTAATAAAAACATTATTATCAAGTGTGCTGACAACGGGGTGCGTTGGTGATACAGGACTATACTGATTATAGGGAGCAGGCTATTTGTCAAATTCCGATGATTGTTGTTATTTAACCTTGGATAGGGACCCTACGCACAAATATGCTAGTGAGCTTAAGGACGTCATGGGAGTCTGAGCTTTGGCCGTGGGACAGCTGCAGTGAGGTGGGGTACATTATTGCTTGCGTATTTATGTTGTACTTTTTTTATGTTGCCCAGCCCTCACCTTGATAAAGATTGCATGGCAGGTGAAACACTGGGTTCTTTCGCTGGATTACATTTCTCTTTATGCAAAGTCTGTGTGCCTTGCTGTTCTTATACTTCATGATTTTGGACAGGACTTTCCCTACTGTAGGAGCACCGGCATATTGAATTTTGAAACCTTTTAGGATGTGTGCCTGCAGAACGCTTTTTCTTAGTATACCGTATAAACCTCTGTCATTGTGATTATATAGCCCTGATGAAGAATCCAGTTGGGACACAAATGTTGGCCCATATATATAATGCAATAAAAGATGGCATTATATACTTCCCAACATCTCTAGAGATGTGCGACGTTTTCACAAAAGTTCACAAACCAAACAAATTATTGTTGTTTTTTTATGCTAAGAAAGACTCCCAGCATTAAAATTCAATGTGCTGGTCACATGACCCTATTCTTGTGAAATTTGGGCATATTTTACGCTATCTGAATTTTTGGCAGTTTCTCAAAAATGCTAAATTTAAGGGGAAATTGTCAAAAATGTTGGACATCGCTTTCAAATACATTTGCACATCTGAAAGAGGCAATTCAAGCGATTTTTTTATGTTCTCATTTTTTTTAATACAGGATCGAAGCCGAAGGTCTTCGGAGCCGAACCCCATTAATTTCAGCTCCCAGAACCCCCTTCTTCCGGAGAAACTCACCTCCATAGTGGGTGCCAGTAGCCACTCCAGGGTTCACTATATGGCTGCTTTTCTAAGCTCCTGGGCTCTGCAGGCCAATAGGAAGCAGTGACTGTGGTTTTAAACTGCAGAGAAATACTGGCACCCGCTTCGGAAGCAGTGAGGGTCGAAGAGCTGAAATGAACGGAGACGCCATGCGTCAAACCTTTATTAAAAAATTAAAAGGAAAAAAAAAAAAAGATGTGTTTGGTCCTTTAATTCATGAATCTGCTCATCAAATCTCTAACAACAATGTAATGCATCAACAATACACTCTCTCTTCCACAACGGCTATTTCATGTGGGTATTATTTACAGACGTACAGTATTTGTATACCATTACCAGCAGAAAGGCTAAACATAATGATAAGCTTGTACAGTACGTTTCATGCAGACGGAAGCAGAACATTGATACCTGTACCCCATTGATTTCCTTTCTCACATGCCAGAAAGACTGTGGGAGTGTAAACGTGAGCTGAGCGAGGCTTAGTGGAAACTTGTACCTATTTATAGCATGTGGTGAGATCAACACCTAAAGAAGGTCCCTTGCCAGAAATGTGAACGCGTGGCACGGCAACCTGGCAGTGATCAATCAACATATCCACAGATACAGTAATAATGGCATGAAACTATTGACACTTCTCTTACGGTCTGACTCTGACATTATGCGGCTACTGTATGTTTTAAAGACTTCTGATGCAGAACCAATGCAAAAGTGTGTCCAAAAATTGCGTAGAATTGGAAAAAGGATTTTCTTACAAAATCTGGGTCAGTTTTTGCATCATAGGTTTGCAGCCTGGAGACGTTTGTACATATTCTCCACTGAGTTAAGAGAACAGAATATGGTCGGTTATTAAGTTTGTTTAAGATGGAAAATATAAATTGTCCTATGCGGACTACTTTGTCTTAATTGTCTGCATTTCTAGATTGTCGGAATCTGTTGGAAATATGTAGATACTGTATATACAGTATTGCTAAATACAGCTGTCTACCATATTTAAGAAGGGGGCAGTGAGTATGACGTTTAAGAAATATGCCATCGAAAATATAATCTGCAAACAGCAAACACTCAGACAGTCCTGTCTTGTCTTCTTCCCACCTACCAGTCAGTGGCCTGATTCTAGCAGAGGTGTTAAGCTTATCTGAAAAGCTATAAAGGGAAGTGAGTAACAATGTGAGAGAAAATAGGAAGCAGAGAGAGTTCAAGAGCCCAGGATATCATGCTTAAAAGCTGCAGTCTCACATATGGCCTATTGTAGGTTAAAACTACATTTGCAAAATGTTGTCAAGTGTGACATGGGAATATTTATAAACTGTGTAACCGGACATTTAAGGTGGGTTTTTACTGCCCATAAACTGTTATCTCTTTTCTTGTCTTCTGCTCTTACCCAATTAGTACTCGGGCAGAGGAAGTGAATAAATCTAGTTATTTTATCACTGCGGTAAAGTGTTAAACTTGTCTGATCAACCCCTGTCCCTGCCTCCCCTCCCCCACCCGCTGTTCAGAAGTAACAAGTGTTAGTAAGAACAGCCAAACATTTTCAGCCTTCCAAAACAAATGTTTTAATCTTTGAAGAATCTATTCCGTTTTTTAAACAAAGATGTTAATATATTCCTGTATGATATGTATGTGAACACCTATAGATAAATGTATATACAGTATGTATCAATGGAGCCTACAAGCTTTGCATGTATGACTACATTACGTACATATTCTGTTATACAGATAGGGTTACCAGGTGGCTTCTCCAAAAATACTGGACACAATGGTGAAAGGTGCGACGCGCTCGAGACACACAGACACACACCTCTCACCGTTCCATGCTGTTTCCTCCTCTTCTTGGCCCCACCCCCAGGACCCCTGCAGGATGGAGGAAGCTGCTATCCCTCTAGCAGTAACCCTGCTTTCTCACTGCTCAGGGGAGATCCCGCATGTCCAGTATTACCTCTAGTTTTTTACTGGACAGTGTCCAAATACAGGACAGTCCAGTTCAATACTGGACACCTGGCAATCCTATATACAGAGGGGTTGTAGTATTGTGTTTTTCACTTCCATATACCTCACAGTTGCATATAATCTAATCACCTTTCATAGAAATAACTTTAGACATCATATACTTTTGCAGGTCAGAGGTTTACATGGAATTTATTCCAAAATCTCAAGCATCAAAGGCCTGAAATATGCATAACAACATGAATCCCTTTGCAATGGAGCAAGTCCTGTCCTGGAATGAATGTCCTCTTTACTTTGACGCCTGTTCAGCGAGATTGATGGCACTATTATATCAAGAGCCATCTATCTTGCCTTGGAAATCTAATCTCATCCTGATCTTTTCACATTCACCTTAATATCATTATTTATTATTGGCTCTAACCAATTCATCACTAAATGGGCCTGCCAAACGTTGCTTCAAAATGAATTGCAAGATCTGGCTTGTGAGATTGTATTTGGTTGCCTGTTATTTTGATTTCAACGTTTTATATTCCTCCTGTATGAAGAACTCTCATGAAGTGTAAATTTGTAGCATGATATAAGTGTTCTTCATATCCTCACTGTTATCTTCTCTGTACATTTATGAAAAGAGAGGTTAAGAAAGTTGTATACTTGATGGTCCATGCAAAGGTATCACATCTTGTGACAAATCTATACTTTTCCAGTAACCGTGTGGTAACTACAGTAGATCTTTGCACTACATATTGGTGCCAAAAAGATCTGAAAACAAGCCAAAGTGGTATCATTCTGGGGCATGTTCCCCCAAGGATGTCACTGTTACCTGTACTCTCGCTGTGCTGTACCTGTGTATATGTATGCAGCAGGTGTTCCCCCGCCCTCTGGGAGATGTCACTGTTACCTGTTCTCTCGCTGTGCTATACCTGTGTATATGTATGTAACAGGTGTTCCCCCGCCCTCTGGGAGATGTCACTGTTACCTGTACTCTCGCTGTGCTATACCTGTGTATATGTATGTAACAGGTGTTCCCCCGCCCTCTGGGAGATGTCACTGTTACCTGTACTCTCGCTGTGCTATACCTGTGTATATGTATGTAACAGGTGTTCCCCCACCCTCTGGGAGATGTCACTGTTACCTGTACCCTCGCTGTGCTATACCTGTGTATATGTAACAGGTGTTCCCCCACCCTCTGGGAGATGTCACTGCTACCTGTACCCTCGCTGTGCTATACCTGTGTATATGTATGCAGCAGGTGTTCCCCCGCCCTCTGAGAGATGTCACTGTTACCTGTACCCTCGCTGTGCTGTACCTGTGTATATGTATGCAGCAGGTGTTCCCCCGCCCTCTGGGAGATGTCACTGTTACCTGTACTCTCGCTGTGCTGTACCTGTGTATATGTATGCAGCAGGTGTTCCCCCGCCCTCTGGGAGATGTCACTGTTACCTGTACTCTCGCTGTGCTATACCTGTGTATATGTATGCAGCAGGTGTTCCCCCGCCCTCTGGGAGATGTCACTGTTACCTGTACTCTCGCTGTGCTGTACCTGTGTATATGTATGTAACAGGTGTTCCCCCGCCCTCTGGGAGATGTCACTGTTACCTGTACTCTTGCTGTGCTGTACCTGTGTATATGTAACAGGTGTTCCCCCGCCCTCTGGGAGATGTCACTGTTACCTGTACCCTCGCTGTGCTGTACCTGTGTATATGTATGTAACAGGTGTTCCCCCGCCCTCTGGGAGATGTCACTGTTACCTGTACCCTCGCTGTGCTGTACCTGTGTATATGTAACAGGTGTTCCCCCCGCCCTCTGGGAGATGTCACTGTTACATGTACCCTCGCTGTGCTATACCTGTGTATATGTATGCAGCAGGTGTTCCCCCGCCCTCTGGGAGATGTCACTGTTACCTGTACCCTCGCTGTGCTATACCTGTGTATATGTATGCAGCAGGTGTTCCCCCGCCCTCTGGGAGATGTCACTGTTACCTGTACCCTCGCTGTGCTGTACCTGTGTATATGTAACAGGTGTCCCCCCGCCCTCTGGGAGATGTCACTGTTACCTGTACCCTCGCTGTGCTGTACCTGTGTATATGTATGTAACAGGTGTTCCCCCGCCCTCTGGGAGATGTCACTGTTACCTGTACCCTCGCTGTGCTATACCTGTGTATATGTAACAGGTGTTCCCCCGCCCTCTGGGAGATGTCACTGTTACCTGTACTCTCGCTGTGCTGTACCTGTGTATATGTAACAGGTGTTCCCCCCGCCCTCTGGGAGATGTCACTGTTACCTGTACCCTCGCTGTGCTATACCTGTGTATATGTAACAGGTGTTCCCCCCACCCTCTGGGAGATGTCACTGTTACCTGTACCCTCGCTGTGCTATACCTGTGTATATGTAACAGGTGTTCCCCCGCCCTCTGGGAGATGTCACTGTTACCTGTACCCTCGCTGTGCTATACCTGTGTATATGTATGCAGCAGGTGTTCCCCCGCCCTCTGGGAGATGTCACTGTAACCTGTACCCTCGCTGTGTTTTACCTGTGTATATGTATGTAACAGGTGTTCCCCCACCCTCTGGGAGATGTCACTGTTACCTGTACTCTCGCTGTGCTGTACCTGTGTATATGTATGTAACAGGTGTTCCCCCGCCCTCTGGGAGATGTCACTGTTACCTGTACCCTCGCTGTGCTGTACCTGTGTGTATGTAACAGGTGTTCCCCCGCCCTCTTGGAGATGTCACTGTTACCTGTACCCTCGCTGTGCTGTACCTGTGTATATGTATGCAGCAGGTGTTCCCCGCCCTCTGAGAGATGTCACTGTTAACTGTACTCTTGCTGTGCTGTACCTGTGAGGCTTACAGGATTGCTGAGTGCCGGCTGATGGTAGTGGGGAAGGCAGGACAGGTTTTCAGGAAATAGAGCTCTCATCTCGTACATGGGTGCAGCGCCTCCATTCCCCACAGGCCCCATCAGTGCTGGGTGCAGTCCCTGCAAGAAAAACTATTGTGCACTCCCCCTGATAAACTGCAGTCACAGGCAGGAGTATAAAAGCAGCAACTGGTCTTTATTCTTCATAGTACAACAGTACATTATAGCATACAACAGGCACACTTTTCTTATGGTCCCTGGACTCAACCCCCAGGGCTTGAGGTCACAAAGGACAATCCTTTGCTCCCCTACTCCCTGGTGGAGTAAGGGGTAGAATCCCACTCCCTTACGGGACGGAAGGAAGGTGGCCAGAGCCCTGGCTCCACACTTCTACCTACTAAATTTGGATCTGCAGTCCCTTTTGTACCCTGGGGGAGGGTCCTAAGTCTGAGCCCCTGATAGGGCAGCACACAGGCCTCAGGCCCACTCCCCTGCCACCCAAGGGAGTTGTTTACTGCAGTGGAACCCAGATTAACCCTAACACTGCCTGCACTGATACCAGGGGTTATGTGTTAGGCAGGGCAGATTAGTAGCCAAGAGGATACATGGCTACACACAGTATATGCGAACCCGTATGAAAAGCACTGACATCAAAGTTGCCATGGACACATATGCATATAGAAGCACTTGCTGAGCATAGTGATATCAGACAAAAGGGAGCAGCCAGAGGAAATGAAACCTCTCCCGAGTCTACAAATATCTGATATGAGAACAAGTGCACACGAAGCAGCCCTACTGTATATTGTAGTATATTTAATATAAAGTTGAAACGTAGAAATAAAGTAATGCGCACAACTGGAGTATGGGAAGCACTCCTATGAAAAAGTAGCATCAAAGAAACCCCTAAGGTATCCCATACTATCATTATTGGACATACCACTTGTTATTTAAACCGATTTTACCACCAAAATCAAATCTTGTACTGGGATTACTTTGTATTTTGCCGTGCCAAGTCTACAGTAACTGTAAAAAAAAATAATTAAAAATACTTTTTGTGTTAGATGTGGTTAAAAGGGTATCAATTACTCAGATGAGACCAGTGGCGTAACTATATTTTTTGCCTTACCCCCTGCAAATATTTTGAAAGTGCCCCTAAACAAAAAAACTAAATACATTTTGTTTCCACTGGGTCCCCATGTGAGCGGCCTCCCGAGCTCCCATCCTCTCATGCCCTTAGTCCCCCCTCTCTTCCGCACACTTCCCCTCATACTCCCCCACCTCTCTTATCCTCACACTCCCCCAACCCTCTTTCCCCCCTTTCTTACGTTTCCTCCATCTTTCACACTTGCCCCCTAACACAGCCACACTGCTCACTCAATCCCCCCACACAATCCCCCCATATAACACCCACAATCCACTACTCCTACACACACAATTCGCTTCCCCTCCTACACACACAATTCACCCCTCCTACACACATGCACACAATTACCTCCCCCCTGCTACATACACAATTCCCCCCTTACACACACACACACACACACACACACACACACAATTCCCCCCTCCTACACACACAATTCACTCCCCCTCCTACACACACAATTCACTCCCCCTCCTACACACACAATTCCCCCCTCCTACACACATGCACACAATTACCTCCCAGGGAAAAGCGCACCAGCACAAACGGAGCAGGAAGAACCCAGGACAAAAAATGATTAAAAGGGCACTTTAATGTGACAAAAGACCCATCCAACGCGTTTCGAACGTTTCAAGGAAAAAGAACGCTGTGACGTTCGAAACGCGTTGGATGGGTCTTTTGTCACATTAAAGTGCCCTTTTAATCATTTTTTGTCCTGGGTTCTTCCTGCTCCATTTGTGCTGGTGCGCTTTTTGGTCTCCCTTTTCCCTGTATTGCATTGAGTAGCTGCACAGCCTGCCTGCCCTACCAGGATGTGAGTACTTGTATATTTTTCAGGGGAACCTGCCAATGAGACTGATGGTGAGTGGGTTGCACCACACACCACCTGTCTTCAGGAGGATAGTACCCATTATATGACACAATAGGTACTATATCAATTGTTAGTACCCTGGTACAGTGGTCTGGCTTATTATCATTTTGAGATATACCTGCATTTGAGCGCTTCAGCTATTTTCCATAACACAATTACCTCCCCCCTGCTACACACACAATTCCCCCCTTACACACACACATACACAATTCCCCCCTCCTACACACACATAATTCCCCCCCCCCTACACACACACACAATACCCCCAGAAGACACACACAATTCCCCCCCTACACACACAATTCCCCCCTCTTACACACCCACACACACAATTCCCCCCTCCTACACACACACACACACACACACACACACAATTCCCAACCCCCCCCCCCCCTTCCCTCCATACACACACACTTTTTTTTACCTGGGAAAGTATGGTTGCAATTATAGTGGCCACGACAGTGCAAGCTGCCAAAACAATTACCTGCATTCCGTGAAGGAGCGCCGAGGCACAACAGAGGCAGAATCCTGGAGTGACAAATTCACTTTTCTCTCCATGCGATGGTCGCGTGACGTCAGCGTCACATGAAGCAGTTCAGCCAATGAGGGTGAACCGCTCGCATGATGTCAAAGGCCACACCCCCTGTCGCCTGCATACAGTGCAGGTTTTGCGAGTGACGTCATGCGGTCGCGCCTGCAGCGGCCACTATAATCGCGGCCTAAGGCTGCTCAGACCCTGTCTGTGTGCTCGGCCATGTGGAGGTCAAGGAAACATGCAGGGGGAGGAGGAGTTTCCTGTGTGCCGTGAATGCCCCGGTCCCACAGCAAGCAGATGCGGAGAGCAGCAGTTGGCATGGGACTGTATCTCAACTTCCAGCACCGGCCGGCAGGGGCCCCCTGCACTCTCGGGGGCCCCATTGCGGGGTTTAGCAGCACAGTGGTTACGCCACTGGATGAGACCTTCAGACAGTTTGGTCTAAAGAAAGGACAAAACAGGAAACATTATTGTAACCCGGGGTGATTGATTAAGCAAATACTTTTAAAAATTGGACCGCAGAGTTGCATTGATCTTGTTCTTATACCTTCAGTTCCCCACAATATGGCCTCATTTGGAAGTCAGAGATCCATGTGACGCATTGTAAATCAGATTACCAACATTATTATTTTTTCGTATCTGTTTTTTACTTTATGTTTTTATTTGAAAAGGCCTAAAGAGTTTACATGGCAACTCTGAGTACTCCCCCTTTCTCCACTCAAAGGCAGCACAGGGCTGTTTTCCATGCAGACTACAAAGGAAAGAATGTCAGTTTTATCTTAATCTTCTCCGATGCGGTTCTTTGAGGTCTCCTAATGTAAATAAGTGAAAGAGGTTTAGCAGCCATAATAATTTAGGTTATGGGCTCATATTTCAGGAATAAATATACTGCTTAAATAAAAATAATCAGCAAGCAGGGTATAAACTAGCGAGATGAAAGCAGACATCCTGCTGCTCAGTATTGTCAAGAAATCTTTAAAGAATAAAGCAGGATTGAATGGGTAGTCAGGAGATGAGGTGGATTTAGGAGAGTGTGAAGTGATTCTTGCAGTAGCCGAGTTTGGATGCCAAGAAATGTACAAATTGTTGTAACCATTGTCTATTACTTCTATCACTGACTAGACTGTAGCACATTAAAATAACTTCTACTGTATGAATGTAAAGGAAGTTGATACATCTAGTTCTTAACACATTTAATAGCCTCATTTTAGACACCTGACGGACAGACACCTCCTCCCTCTCGGCGAGCTGTATTTTGCACTCAATCTGCACCTGCAATTTTTCAGTTTGATCCTGCAAGTGCCCTCTCCGGGCCTTCACCTCTTCCCTTGCTTGCTCTGGGTTTGCATCAGCGCCTCCTTCATATTTTTGAGCACTGCAGTTTTTGTTGCTAGGATCGCCACTGTTTCTGTTTTCCAGGCCCCTTTCTCCTTGTTGTACTGACTCATTGGGATGGAGCAGCCTCTCTGCGTTTCCAGCTCTTGCTCCGGTTTCTGGATCTTCTCCCACTCCCTCTCATACAGAGTCACCTGGCATCTAAGCTCCTCCTCCAGCGATGCTCTGGTGACATGCAGCGTGGCCTTTAGCTCCTCATACTGCTCTGTGGGGACTTACTTGGTATTCAGCTGTTCCTTTAGCACTTGTACTTTGTGAGAAGCCTGGAAAATTTCCTTCTGTAGCCTTCACCGATCTTCTCAGCATCCGCCTGTTCACCGTGGCATCTTGCAGACTCACATGCAGCTCTTGCAGCTGGCTCCGTAGTTTGTGTTCTGCTTGAGTGCGCTGCTCCAAGGGGCCACGTTCTTTATGCAGCCTTCTTTCTGCACTCTCCAGTGCATCCTGCACTTCAAAAATGTATTGTGTAAATTCTCTCTTTACCTTACCAAGCTCTGCTTTGAGCACGCAAGCCTCTTGCTGAGAAACTTCTAACTCTGTGATGAAGTTTTGCACATCTTTCTGGGACATCTCATACTGTAGTATAGTTTCCAGTCAGTACTTGTTTTCTCTGACTCACTCGGTTTTCTGTATATGGCGGTAGCGGTAGCCTTTGTCACCTCAAGGCTAGTCGTCATTCCGGTGACTATTGCGCCAAACGCTCTGGACTGTAGCTCGTCTCTGGTCTTTTCTGACCACGCCTTCCTGAACACACGGGGTAACATTTTTCTGGAACTTCTGCTGAAAGTGGACTGTCCTTTTCACGGGGCCCCGTAGGAGTCCTCCATCATCTGGGGTACGGACAGCGCCATTTGCTGTACTAACAATGCAGTATTCCCCATCTGTGACTTTGTCCATTGCTGCAACTTCTGCTTTAAGGTAGAAGCACTGGGCACATACAGTATTCTCTCATCATCACCGTCATCATCATCCAGCCTGAAGGTACAGTCTTTGGTGTGGTCCCTCTTTTCACACCATAAACATTTCTGGTGCAGTTCCTTTTGTGGGACCACGCCGGGATACCCATTCCTGAAAGGACAGTTTTGTGTGGCCAGGCACATTACACATAACACATTGTATCCTCCATGTTCTACCTTCAGATGTATTCTTCACCTTGTGTATCCTGTAAGCACAACTGCTCATACACAGTGGGACAGACTTTGCTTGCAGAATTTTGTTATTTTACTTCAGTTGGGCAGCCATTTTAAATCCCCACATTTATCTTCAAACCCACAGTTTCCGCTGCTCAGTGCCTTTTGGACTGCCTGCATTAAACTCCACCAATTGTGATGCCCACACCACGCTGCAGTCTCTTTTAGTCCCATTGTAAGGCAGGAAACACTGTAATTCTTTATATGGGGTTTATTTACAGGGATTAAATCATACTAACAGGCCCACTGTCCCTTTAAGTCCAAACAAAACATAAAATAAACTCCTACTCCTCTTAGGAGACTAACTGTACATTCAGCTTCAAACCCTTTCTAAAAACAGCTGGTCAGCTATATTGGTTCCCAGCTTAAAACATGCCCTGACATATGCAACAATGTACACAGTCTCTGCACACAACAATAAAGGGTAAAAGGGGACGATAGACAGCACTCTGATAGTGTTAAATGTATGCAATTGCAGGGTGCACGGAACAAAAGGGAACCCTTATTCCCCTGTATAGTACTAACAAATCTACGTAAGTACCAGCACTCACTGTCTAATAGCTAAATGATGAAAACAGTTGTAATGCAGAATAAACATTTAATAATAAAACAAACCCGAAATAAATCAAATGTGTTTGCAGAAACCAGTATCATAAATGGGCATGTCACAACGTGAGGGGTGGGGGGTGGGGGGGAAGGAAAAGGGGAAAAACATGAAACACAAGGAATATACACAAAAAACAACACACTATTAGTATAAGATTAAAAGTAATTAATATTTATAGTATGCATGAGATAAAATAACACTTACATAAAAAACAGGATCACAATAAATCCAAACATCTGTAGGGAAGCTTTAGAATGATGGGTGTAGTCAGGCATGTAAACCGAAACAATGGCAAGATCCAAAAAAGCCTTATCGTCCGGTAAAACCAGTTCTTCCGGCTCGGAAAACAACCCTTGCAACCTCACACTTAAACAACCCACAAGGAGGTATATCCACAGCTGCCCGGTGGAACGTAGTAACGCTTACTCTCTGCTGCGTGTGACGTCACCTCTACGCGTTTCGCGTCATACGACGCTTCATCAGGAGTAGAGAAAAGACCTGGACATCAATGGAGGTGACTCGCCTCATTGCATATGCAGCCAGCTTTCACAGATGGATACTAACCATTGTGACCTGTTAAATATAACACCCTTTCAGGAACTGTCTCTGCCAAATAAGCATTTTGCGAGACAGAACGGCACCCAGGCCTGTGACCATATTTTGTTATAAATGGGCTGGCCAAGTAAGAACAGGGGAGGGGTGTATTAATGAGGGGCTGGGTAAACCCTGCTTCTCGCGTTACCTGTCACCCTGTGATTGGGACAAGGTAATTGTTCACCAATAACTGAACTGCCATGTTAGGAATGGGGGCCTGCGTCTATATAGTTGCTTGCACCCCTTATTTATGTGCATGTCGTGATTGTAACAACTTAAGGAGCTGCTATTCAGCTGAATATCTCCTTATCCAGCCCCAGTACGTGTAAATATGTCTGTAATGTTATTTGCTTGATGTATTGTCTGTTCTGCTCATAGGAAATAAACTCATTCAGTGTACTATATCCTAATCTTGTTCAATCTGGCCCGGTTATTAGATATATTGTCTGTTCTCTCGTGACACATTCCTCCACCCTTCAAGCTGATCCTGCGTCCCATGGATGGTGGGCCCACCGCTCCCCAGCATCTAACCCAGCCCCCAATCCCCACTGGATGGCCTTATTGAGTGGGACCCGATTCCAGAAGAAGACCCTCCCCTCCTTCGCGAATTGTACCCCTTCTCATTCAAAGTGTAGACAGCTCCGGCTGCAGGGGAAGCCCCCGCTGGCTCAATGTTCTCTTTGGGATCACACCCTAAAGGCCAACAAAATGCCATGTAATCTATTCAACCTCTCCTTCCAGTTCTTGCAGTGCTGCTTCACTGGAGAGAGTCCGGCAGTTGTAAGTAACCAGGTAGAGGTTTGAATGACAACTTTTGTTTCACCTCCAGGGATTTTTTGTACCCTATGCCTTCATCCTGAATGCTGTCAAGCTCAGGATCAATCTGGCCTCCAGAGAAAGTGGGCCATTACATTTTGGTATATTCTATATTTGAGTGTCTTACTTGCCATACCAGCCTTATTTGAATGTTGGCAAGTACATTTCTTACTTCAGCTGGGTATATTGTTCAAGCTTTTATAGTATGGTTGAACCTACCAGCATAAATGCCACTATTCATCTTAAACACCCGTTGCCACCTTCCCGCCACTTTGAGGCTGTCATGCTGTACTGCCCGCAGACCAGACTAACCCCCAGTACGGAGGTGGAGAGTGAGTAGAGCATGCACCCACAGTAGTGAGGGCGCACCCGGAGTGTGGATTGATAGCATGGCCAAGGCCGAGGGTACAAGGGACTTGCCGTAGTACTTGCCAGATCCGGGCATAGAGAGAGTAATGTAGTGATCTCTGAAGCCAAGGGTCGAGGGAAAGAGAGGTCCGAGTCGTAGAGGTCCGTGAGCCGTGTTCGTGGGGTCCGAGAGGTAGGCGAGGTCGAGAGATAGCCGGGGTTGAGGAGCCAGAGAGGGTAGGAAAACAAGCCGGTTCGGTAACAAGATCTGAAATGTAAGAGGGAGCTGGGCACAGAATCCAACAGCACAAGGCAAACAAAACTATGCAGAGCAAGGTTGCATTGGAGCTACAGGGGTAATAAAGCATAGTGGGCCAATTAGAGGAGGAAGCAGGGCAGAGGTGAGCTGAGTAGCATCTTGTGATAGGACATGGGGTGATGAGCTGTCTTGTTGCAGCTGGACGGCTGGGAGGCGCGAGTCTAGATCCTGAGTCGTGCGGTGGGCGGAGCTAATCGCCTGGTGCAGTGAATACATTAGTATGTATGGGTGAACAACAGTTAACCCCTCAGGCGCTCAGAAGCAATGAACACTGTTGAGCCTTCTCGCTGTATGACTGGGGATGGGGGTCAGGCAAACTACACACTAGTGATAAATCTTTTCCAGCAGTTGGCTCAGAGTGAGCTCCAGATAGACTAAAGATAAAAAGAAACTCACATAGACATGTGTAGTGCCGTGTGCTCCACGATCCTCTCGCCGCTCCTTCCTCCAGTACTCCTCTGGTCACAGCTCGGCTGATATCAGCTGGGATCTCCGTTTGAAGGCGGCCCTTTGATCCACTCTTCTGCCGCCTACCCTGCTGTGTGCGATCCTTCACAGCGGGTGGTCACGTGACCGGCGGGGGTTACGTCATGTCCGGTGAAGCGAGCTCTGAATCAACAGCCCGGCGTGCTCTGTGGTAGACAGGAATGTAGAAACTCCTCCGGTGGGAGGCAAGGCAAAGCACAGCCGGAGAAAGAAATGCCGGGGGACTGATGTAAGCTAGAACATCTTTATTGGCACAGTATACTGACGGATCCTCTAACGCATTTCAGCCTACTGGCCTTTATCAAAGATAAAGGCCAGTAGGCTGAAACGCGTTAGAGGATCCGTCAGTATACTGTGCCAATAAAGATGTTCTAGCTTACATCAGTCCCCCGGCATTTCTTTCTCCGGCTGTGCTTTGCCTTGCCTCCCACCGGAGGAGTTTTTACAGTGAATACATTAACTTGTGTGGCGCATGCTCTGCAAGTGGAGCGAGTGCGCGCCCAATGGCAGTGATGGCGGCGTATGAGAGAGCCACGGGAGAACAGGGGGGCGGTCCACGGTGAGAGGCAGGAGCGGAGGGAACAGCGGCTAGTTTGGAAGGCAGGGGAGGGCGGCATATGCCCTAATTCCTCACAGTACCCCCCCCCCCCCCGAGAGGATCGGCCTCAGGATGATCCACCAAGGCTTATGGGGAAACTTGAGGTGGAAGCTTCTGAGCAGCGCTGGGGCGTGGATCTGGTCCAGTGGAATCCAGGATCGTTCTTCCGGACTGTATCCCTTCCAATGTACCAGGAACTACAAACGGCCCCTGGAGAACCGGAAATCCAGGAAGGCCTGAACCTCGAACTCTGGTTGTCCCTGTATGGAGACGGGTGTGGGCCTCTGGTTGTTAGCCGGGTAGCGGGTACTCTGAATGCAGGGTTTCAGTAGAGAGACATGAAATGCCGTGGGTATCTTCATGGTAGCGGGTAGTCGTAGACGGTAAGCCACTGGGTTTATACGCTGGAGGATTTCGAAGGGACCCAAGAACTTGGGTGCCAACTTCGGGGTAGGGGTTTAAAGGTGGATGTTCTTGGCAGAGAGTCGCACCCTATCCCCTGGCTTGTGTTCAGGTGCTTCCTGACGTTGCCGGTCGGCTTGGAGTTTGTATCTGGGAAGCACCATTGAGCATTGCTGTGCTGTCTGAATTTTCCTCCAAGAATTTTGTAGGAAGGTCACCCGAGTGTCGGCTGCTGATACCCCTGAGGGAATGTTGGAAATGGGGAGATGAGCGGGTGGAATCCATAATTCGTGAAGAATGGGGACTCTTGGGTAGACTCGTTTTTGTGCGAATTGATCGCGAACTCGGCCCAGGGCAGTAAGTCAGCCCAGTCATCAAGAGTTTTGGACACAAAGCATCTCAAGTACTGCTCCAAATTCTGGTTCATCCTATCGGTCTGCCCATTGGTTTGAGGGTGGTAGCCGGTTGAGAACGAGAGAGAGATACCGAGTGTCTTGGAGAAAGCCAAAATTTGCAGATTAATTGTGAGCCCCTGTCGGACACTATAGACGTGGGGATGCCATGAAGTCTGAACACCTCCTCTAAGAAAACATCCGCCAGAGCAGAAAAAGATGGAAGACCCTTGAAAGGGATGAAGTGCACTTGTTTGGTGAATCTGTCCACGATGACGAGGATTGTAGTCATTCCCTTGGAGGGCGGGAGTTCTACTATGAAATCCATGGATATGTGTGTCCATGGACGTTCGGGGATGGGTAACAGTAGCAGGAGGCCTGAAGGCTTGTGTTGGGCGGTTTTACTTCGGGCGCATACTGGACAGGCACTGGTGAATTCCTGTACCTCTTTCCCCATCTTGGGCCATCAGAAGGTACGTCCAGGGTTTTCTTGAAGCCGGGATGACCAGCAGTTCTCGAGGAATGACCCCACTCCAGGATTTTCCGCCAGAATTGCGGGGATGCATATAATGTACCCTCTGAGACCTCTAAACCTCTCGGAATGTGAAATTGGGCTTTGATGATCTTGTCCAAGACGTCAAGTGAGGTAGCCAAAATTATAAATTTGGAAGGTAGGATGGTTTCAGGGATCTCCTCCGACCTCTCTTCTGGGGAGAATTGCCGAGACAGGGCATCAGCCTTAACATTCTTGGTACCAGGTACAGTATGTAAGATAAGATGTAATTGAACCTAGAGAAGAACAATGCCCACCGAGCCTGTCGGGACCCTAACCGGTGTGCTCCTTTGATATATAAAAGATTTTTATGGTCCGTGAGAATGGAAATGGGTTCCCGGGTACCCTCCAGAAGATGTCGCCATTCTAGAAAGGCCATCTTGATGGCCAAATGCTCCCTGTTACCGACATCATAATTCTTCTCGGCCGGAGAAAATTTCTTTGAAAAAAACCCACACGGATGTAGTTTGTCTTGGGGACCAATTCTTTGGGAGAGTGTGACGGGGGAGGGGTGCCAAGTGAGTAATAAAGGGGTCACCCCCATTAGGCACCCCCTTCCACCGTCTGGGAAGTGAAGGGTTAACCCGAAATGTACTTATAATACATATGTTCCCCTGCTTCACAACCAAAAGGTACGTCCCTTGGTTATCCTATTCCCACATTTAGAGAGAATTAATGTATTTTTATTCCCCTGCCTCAGGGCAAACTGTGTTCTATGTGATAGAAATGTATATGGGTACAATTATTGGTGTTTGTACCTGTACAGTGTATGCATCAACCACATACACTGGGATCAGGCCGGGAGGGAAAGGGTTAATTGCATTTGCAGGTTTATGGCCCTTTGTCCCCTTTCCCGCCTTTTCAGGCTCCATTTTGCAGCTCGTCCATAGGCCGCCATTGAAGCCCCATGCAAGTCAATGGGAATTTCATTGGTTTGGGCCTGATATCATAGAAGACCTGCAGGTGGTGCCCGAGAGGAGGAGCGGCGGTTCCGCATTGAAAGTGAATGGACTAATGCATTTCAGTGGGGTTTCCTTGAAGCTGACCTCCGGAGACGAGCTGGCAGCCAGCCGGACCGCAAAACCGCAAGAGCGGAAACAATGTCTAAAAAGAGCTTTGATCAGGTCTCGGTCAAGTTCACGTCCAATAAGCGTAGGAACTTTTGTTCTAGGGCACCCAGAAATAAAATTCGTTTTGCCCCTGGCCCCTAGGAACCCCCTCACTCGACCCCAACCGGGTCCGACAGTTAATGGCAGTGAGAAAGGGTCGTGCCAGCCACGAGGGTCGCACCATTGTCCGCAATGGCAGAGAAACACTAAGTCCAAAACACTAAGTCCAAAACAGTGTAAACTAAGTCCAAACACTACACTAAGTCCAAAACAGTGTAAACTGAAAACCCATAACTCCGGTTCCGTGGGGACCAGAGGGCTGGGATTTGGCCAGGATGTAGTCACTGCTCCGGCATGACTGCATGGCAATTTCCAGCCCTCTCCCCTCAACCGAACAGAGTAGGGTTAACTGTGAAAAAGTGTGTGTTTCCCATTGACCTCAATGGTAGCGGAAATCCCATTGAATCCTATGGCGGCGCCGGCCCATGCATTTCACTGGAGAAAAACCGCGTGGCTTTGAAACGGCTAAGTCCAAAAGTGTGTAAAGTGAAAACCCATAGCTCCGGTTGTGTGAGTACCAGAGGGCTGGGATTTGGGTAGCATGTAGTCACTTCTCCGGCATGACTGCACAGCAATTTCCAGCCCTCTCCGATCAACCAGACGGAGTATGGGTAAATGTGAAAAATGAAGTTTTCCCATTGGCTTCAATGGCGGAGTTGCTCCATTAAAAGTCTATAGCAGCGGAGCCCATTGATTTCAATGGAAGAGTAAATGCAGTGATTTCTTTTAGCATAGCGGAGAATCCTGCATTAAAGTTAATAGGGAATTTTAACTTGTTTTGGTGTCTCTGGTTCTGGGGGTCGTGGAGGGCTGATATTTGGCCACTATGGCAAGGTTCCTCCGGCATGAGGACCTGGCAAATTTCAGCCCGCTCAGACCCACAGAACGGATTATTTTAATATAAATATGATTGTGAAAATGTACTATGTTTTGGGTCTAGGGTAAAGCCCGGGAAAGCTAGAGGCCAATATGGTATGTTAATGCTGAGGGGGCGACAAGAGGTCTACAATAAGCCCCATGATCAAAGGCTCCCCCACCCTGCTTGTGTATGCTAGGGCGGAGAAGAGCAGGACATGAGTAGTTCTGGAGGTGTTATAAATCACATCTTCAGACAAAAGGTTTTCCAGTCCAAGGCAGACTAAGCGATGCCAGTCTTGTGGGAGGGGGGCTAGGGAAATGAGCCCCTCATTAGAATAATGCCCACTCCTGTGGGCAGGTATTACCTTGCTTCTCACGTGAGGTGGCAAGGGGTAATTGGGTGGAGGTAATTGGAAACCAATACCTGGCCCCCAATGTTAAGGGGTAGGGCTGAAACCCCATATAAACGAGTGTAAGCCCTATGCCCAGGGTCTTCGTTACTACATCTACTTGTTACCTGATGCCTGAATGAATTGCCAATCCTGTACCTGATTGCTTCAGTAAGTGCTATATTCTGTATGTTATTTGTGCAATCTTGTGTGTTCACCTTTTTCAAGGAATAAACTTAATTTATCATATCTTAGTCATGTTCAATTCAACCCAGTGATATTTGTGTATATTATAACCCTGCACAAGCTCCCGTGACAGAGAGCACTGCACCAGCTCCAGAGTCTGAGGCATCCACCTCGAGTGTGAAAGGGAGGGAGGTTTCCGGATGCCGAAGGATGGGTGCCGAAACGAAGATACGCTTAAGAGTTTCGAAAGCAACTGTGACTTTGGAGGACCAGGCGGAGGGGTTGGCTCCCTTCTTGGTAAGAGCCGTGATGGGAGCCACTATGGTGGAAAAGTTACAAATACATTTTCTGTAATAGTTCGGGAATCTGAGAAAACATTGAATGGCTTTTAAAGTCTTGGGCTGGGGCCATTCCAGTATGGCCTTCAGTTTCTCAGGATCCATACTGAACCCCTTGTCAGAGATAATATAGCCTAGGAAGACGGTGGACATCTGGTGGAAGAGGCACTTCTCTAGTTTGGCGTAGAGGTGATTACGGCGAAGACGGCGAGAACGAGCCTGGTGTGTAGTACGTGATCATGGAGGGTCTTGGAAAAGATGAGTATGTCATCCAGGTAGATGATTACGAAAACATTTAGTACATCCCAGAAGACCTCATTCATAAAGTCCTGAAAAATGGCCGTGCATTGCAAAGGCCAAAGGTCATCACCAGGTACTCGTAGTGGCCTCTACAGGTGTTGAAGGCAGTCTTCCACTCGTCCCCCTCTCGGATGCAAATTAGATTGTAAGCCCCCTTTAGATCGAGCTTAGAAAAAATGGTGGCCCCTTGTAGCATGTCGAAAAACTCAGAGATGAGGGGAAGAGGGTAAAGATTCTTGACCGTTATGCAGTTGAGACCTCTATAATCAATGCAGGGTCTGAGCGTACCGTCCTTTTTTACGAAAAAAAAACCTGCACCAGCTGGGGATGTGGAGTGTCTTATGAATCCTTTCTAAAGATTCTCCTGAATGTAATCCGCCATGGCAGTGGTCTCTGGTACAGAAAGTGGATAAGATTTGGGTGCGGAGGTAGAAGGTCGGAGTGAGTCTTACTGAAGACGTCCAGAAAGTCCACATATGGAGGGAAAAGAGGGAGGTATTTCCAACCCAGAGAGGAGCGTGGCGGCACTGGGGAGTCCCAATGAAGTCTGCCACTAAATGGGTACCAGATTCGTCCAATCGATACGTGGATTGTGTCTTTGTAACCAGGGCAATCCAAGGATAACTTGGACCGTGGAAGAGTGGGATACATCGAACGAGATGGTCTCGCTATGACCATCCTTCATGGACAAGGTAAGCAGGGGGGTCTCCAATGACATAAAGGCCGGTTGCAGGGGAATACAAACAAATACAAGTGCGCAACTATATACCTATTGTAAAATATTTTCCGTTAACCCATTAACCACCTATGTGAAACAACCTCTATATTGAAGATAGGCGTCTGCAGCTATAATGATAGGGATGAGAACACCCCTAGAGCAACTGAAATACAAAGAAAACAAAAGCGCAGACGCACATAGTGAAGTATGTAAAATAAATATATATATATTGTTAGGGTAAGATATCTGCGTACATCAGATCAAAAGATATTCAGCATTTCATGTACAATGACATGGGTTACCCGACGTCACACAGCCACCGCTGGATCGAAGGATCCACTTTGCTGCCTTTGAAGAGATCTTTGCCTGGGAACACACCGCCACGGCACTTAGGGAGAACCCTCTGCTCGTCTCCAAGGTCCAGGTAAGGAGCCCTTGCTGGTCAGGGCCGTCGCGACCGCCGCTCCGTCCAGCTAAACGCTGATGGGGTGCCCTCAGGAGTCAGAGCTATTGAAACCACCGCCGGGCTGGTTCGTCAAGTGTCCCGTATGTAGTTCACGACCGGCCGCAAAGTGAGGATGGCCGTAAGGTGAGATATCGCGTCACTTCGATATTGCCAAATTCCACAATTTTTTTTGAAAGACTCAGAAAGAATTTCAGCACGCAGATTGTGAACAGGATAATCATAAGGGCTATAAAATCTATCCAATGCGTTTCGCCTTTCATTCCCTGATGAAGTAGCTTACGCTACGAAACGTATTCTAACGTGTATTCTAACGTGTATTTTGCTACGGACCTACGCCCCTGGGTAAGATACATCAAAGATGAGGCCGCTGTGTCCGTGCGGGACAGAGTATCAAACACCTGTTGAAACTCCCTTTCAAAGCGGGGGTAGTCCCTGGTAAGGTCCGGCCGCATGTCCCAGATGGGAGAGGCCCAGGCGCTCCGTCAGGAGAGAGAAAATGTAGCCCACCTTGGAGCGGTTGGAAGTGAAGTGGCTAGGGGCCAGCTCAAATTGAATCTCGCACTGGGTCAGAAAGCCACGATAGGCGTGCGGGCCTCCAAAATACGATTTGGGTGCAGGGATCTTAGGTTCCCAGGCGGTGGCTCCCTCTCGGGTGGGTGAGGAGAGGCGTGAGGTGCGTGGTACCCTGGGTTGGTTTTCCTGGAGGGAAAAATTAGAAAGTTGTTTCTTGAGGGTGGCGACTTGGTTTACGAGAGTTTGGCAGTGTTGTGCAAGGGCCAATAATATTTGGTCCATCTCGGGGGGGTCTGCATTGGATGGGCTCTGCATAATATCACGTTGTGCTGCCCGCAGACTAGACTAACCCCTAGTACTGAGGTGGAGAGTGAGTAGACCACGCACCCGCAGTAGTAAGGGCGTGCCCGGAGTGTGGATTGAGAGCGTGGCCAAGGCCGAGGGTACAAGGTACTTGCCAGATCCGGGGGTAGAGAGAGTAACGTAGTGATCTCTGAAGCCAAGGGTCGGGGGAAAGAAACGGTCTGAGTCGTAGAGGTCCGTGAGCTGTGTTTGTGGGGTCCGAGAGGTAGGCAAGGTCGGAGATAGCCGGGGTCGAGGAGCCAGAGAGGGTAGGAAAACAAGCCGGTTCGGTAACAAGATCTGAAACGTAAGAGGGAGCTGGGCACAGAATCCAAAAGCACAAGGCAAACGAAACTATGCAGAGCGAGGTTGCATTGGAGCTATAGGGGTAATAAAGCGCAGTGGGCCAATCAGAGGAGGAGTCAGGGCTGAGGTGAGATCAGGAGTCTCTTGTGATAGGACAGGGGGTGGTAAGCTGTCTTGTTGCAGCTGGACAGCTTGGAGGCGGGAGTCTGGATCCTGAGTCGGGCGGTGGGCGGAGCTAATCGCCTGGTGCAGTAAATAAATTAGCTTGTGTGGCGCGCGCTGTAAGTGGAGCGAGCGCGCGCCCAGTGGCAGTGACGGCGGCGTATGAGAGAGCCGCAGGGGAAAGGGGGGGGGGGTGCGGTCCACGGCGAGAGGCAGGAGGGGAGGGAACAGTGGCCAGTCGGGCAGGCAGGGGAGGGCAGCGCCGAGGCCGTCATATGCCCTGACTCCTTACAGAGGCAGTGAGACAAGGATTTGAGGGAAGGCTATATTTGTACAATGGCCATATACATTAGCAATATTAGCCTGTCAGTCTGGGATAGGCAAACAAAATTTGCGTTGCGTTTTGGAGGTAGCCCTATACTGCTAGGTTTCTGAATTTAATTACTAGCATAAAAATTTGTAATATTTTGTTATTCTCTCATTGTTGATGCTTGGTTCTAATATATTTAAAACGCGTGTTAAAATATGTGTTATATTAAGCGGAAACTGGTTGATGTGTGGCCTGCTAAGGATAATATGTTTTTCCATTAATATTGCATCTGGCCTATTGCAGTATTTGTGACTATAGAAATGTATTCATTAAAGTAGGCCGTGGTGGCAAGGACAAGTTCTGAAAACTTTGACATAGGCCACAATAGAAAGGTGGGCTATGCATGGCTCTGGCTGATTGAAAGGGTTCCATGCAGCAACATTTCACATTCTGCGGATAGCCGTGTCCTTCCATATTATCCCGTATTAAACCTTCAAGTTCTTTCCCCACTATTGAAGTCAGGCTTACAGGTCTGGAATTCCCCGGTTGTGATCTAGCTCCCTTTTTAAATATAGCACCACATCTGCTTTACACTAATCTTGTGATACTGAGCCTGTGGAAATGGAGTCCTTGAATATTAAATGTAATGGTTTCGCTATTACTGAGCTTAACTCCCTGAGAACTCTTGGATGTATGCCATCGGGGCCAGGTGCCTTTTTTACTTTAATTTTTTCAAGCTGCCTATGAACTTCTTCATCAGTTAACCCAGGGGAGCGCAAACTTTTTGTGCTGCACCCCCTGTCTCTCTGCCCCCGGCTCTCGCACCCCCCGTCTACCTTCATCCACGTCAGATGACGCTGCGTGGGCGTGTGACGTCAGGTCACATGGTGCCGTGGCATCTATTGATGCCGCGTTGCCATGGCGATGCCACACAGATGGCTGAATCCCGGTAAGTAAGTAAACAGTTGCAAGGGCCTCACGCGATGCCCCAGCATTTAATTTAAATGCGACCCCCACTTTGCGCACCGCTGAGTTAACCAATTGTTCATTAATATGGAGGTTGTGACTTCCTCCTGTGGCACTACAATTTAAATTGATTCTTCCCTGGTAAACAAGGAGGCAAATAATTTGTTTAATACCTCTGCTTTTTCCTTATCTCCAATAATCTGCTACCCATCTCACACTGAAAGTGTCCTATATTTTCTTTTCTCATTTTTTTGTTATTAAGGTACTTAAAGAACTTTTTAGGGTTGACCTTACTTTCTATTGCAATCCTTTTTTCATTATCCAATTTTGCTAATTTGATTGCCCTTTTGCAATTTTTGTTACATTCCTTATCATTCTGTTACGATGTCTCCGTCCCGGCTGATTTAAAGAATCGAAACGCCTTCCTCTTCTTGTCCATTTCCTCCCCTACCTGTTTATTTAGCCACATTGGTTTTGACTTATTTCTTTTATACTTTTTACCCAATGGTATATATATATACTGATAAGTGTGCTTTTCTAACAATGTTTTAAAGACTGCCCATTTATCTTCTACATTTTTCCCTGCAAAAGCATCATTCCAATGTATTACTAGATTAGGCCTCAGTTTATTAAAATCTGCCTTTCTAAAGTTTAAGGTCTTTGTTGAGCCCAAGTAATCTGTTTTTTTGATAATTTATTTCAAATGAGACCATCACTGTTACCCAAATGTTCAAAGACTTGAATATTTGAAATTACTTCTACATTGTTTGATATTACCAAATCCAGTATTGCCCCTCTCCTGGTTGGTTCCTCTTTAATTTGGGTCATATCATTGTCTTTAAGCACACCCAAAAACCTGTTTCCTTTTGCTATAATGCTAATCTCATTGCCCCAGTCTATGTCTGGATAATTAAAATCACCCATTATGCAAACACGAACTAGTTTTGATGCCTTCTCCATTTGCAAAAGTATTTTAGCTTCCTCAATCTCACAGATATTTGGTGGTTTATAGCATATCCCTACAAACATTTTCTTTATACTTTTACCTCCACTGCTAATTTCTATCCACAAGGTCTTTAAATTTTCATAATTCCCTTCATACACATCATCCCTTATAATAGGTTTTAGATCCGGTTTAGCATATAAGCATACGCCACCTCATCTTATATTTGCTCGATCCTTCCGAAAAAGGGAATAACTCTCTAAATGAACTGCCCAGTCATGAGTTTCATCCCACCATATTTCAGTAATGCCTATTATATCATACTGCTCCCTTGCAGCTATTAATTCAAGCTCAACCATTTTATCTGTCAGGCTTCTTGCATTAGCAAGCATGCATTTAAGTTTTTTTTCAGCCTGTACTATTATCTTATCTGCTCCTTCCTTTCTGCTCCCACTTGGTTTAGGGTTTAGAAGTTTTCTAGTATTATCTGTATTTACTATGGGTGTCTCAGTGCTTGTCAAACTCGCACTTGCTCCTATTCTACCTCCATACCACCTTGTATCCTCATCTATTCCATTTAGTTCATTATCTGTTTCATTCCCCTCCCCCCTCCATCCTAGTTTAAAATCTCCTCCAACCTTTTTAGCATTCTCCCCCCTAGCACAGAAGATCCCTCTTCATTGAGGTGCAATCCGTCCCTAGAATATAGATGGCACCTCTCAAAAAAGGAGTCCCAGTGCTCTAAAAACCCAAACCCCTCCTTCCTGCAACTCTTTCTCCCTGATCTCTGCCTGTCTCCCTGCGGTAGCGCATGGCACTGGTAGTATTTCAGGTTTCTTGCATTAGCAAGCATTATAAAACATACATGTCTGTGTTTTATGTTATGTCTCTGGTTTTAAATTAGCAAGCATGCATTTAAGTATTTTTTTTTCAGCTTGTACAATTATCTTATTTTCTCCTTTCTTTCTGCGCCAACTTGTTTTATTTTTTTAGACTGCTGGACATCGGCGTTCGAAGCAGCCAGAGGTGTGAACAGCATTTGGTTAGCTGGGAAAGGCAGAGTACTAGGTCCGTAGATCAATGGCAGGCTGCTTGAGAAAGTTCCCACGCGCTGATTTGTTGTCCTGACTTTTGCGCCTAAGTTCTTAGAAACAAATGTACTGTAGCATTCGTGGCTGGGATTTCATGCCGATTTTAGTTCCAGAAGATTCAGGCTGACGCGCGGTCAGGAGGGACCAAGTTCTGAGAAACAAACGTACAGTAGCGGTGGTGTCAGGAATTTCATGCCGATTTGAGTTCCAGGAGATCTCGGGCCAACTCTCCCAATAGAGTGCCCTGCACCTAGGAAAGTCTAGTTTTCGACCCCAGACTCCCAGTAAATGTGTCTTTTCATCTGTATTTTGTGTTTCACTATGTGTATGCGGATATAAGCCGAATAAACTACAATTTATTTCTCTTGCTTTGCTCAATGAATGATCTTGGTAAAAAGGTGTAAATAACATGGTCTCCCATGACACTTATATTCTAAAGTAGGTGAATGGTGTGCATTATTGTAGAGATGTACTGCATGTATAATACAAGAGTAGAAGCTGTATCTTATTAAAGACACACTGCATGTGCAATAACAGCTCAGAAATGGACCATTAAGACATAGATACCTTGTGTGTGCTATATCAGATCAGAAACTGTCCATTGTGACAGATACCCCGTATGTGTTATACCAGAGCACAGGCTGTTCGTTGTTGCATAGATACCCTGTGTAGCTAAGTCCTCTCGAGCTACTAATTCTCTGGCCCCTCGAGCACTGTAAGTCCCAGTAAAGAGTGGGCAGTGTTGGCAGTAAATACTGTAGGGCTTGGTTATGTCAGTATATGTATGTTAGCTATACAGTTCAGGATTAGCCTGGTATTACTGGGGTCTATGTTTGATAGGAGGCCGGCTTACTAGGATGATGAGCTACATCTTCATATATTATATTATTGCAGAGGTACATTGCTTATACTGTATCAGAGCAGAATTTGCACTTATGTAGGGTATACTGTAGGTGATTGTACATCAAAACAGTGATATAGTTACTAGTACTGTAGGTCCCAACTGCTCTATTAAAGAGATAGTATGTGACCAATAATAGGGAAATCTGAGCATTATAATATTAATCTATTATATACCGCATGCTGTGAAAAGGCATATATTGTAATGTAAAAAAGTTGTATATACCAAGGTGTGGATGGCAACAATTATATGTAGATATATGCATTTTAGCAGAGGCAGAGGCTATGGACTATAAGATGAATAGTGGAGGGAGATGGGCGTAAATACTGTACCATATCAACTGTAACCGGGCTCCGGACTTGAACACTTATGTTTACAGTAATAGGGGAAGATGCTGTGTACTACAAAAAGTGGGTGGGGGGGGAGAGAGAGGAAGGGAATGTGTTCGCTAAAGGGGATACGATACAGGGTGTCACAACAGAAAAGAAACAAGTGGTTTTAGATATGGTATCTGCTGCCTCTGTGCTTTTGTTGCTCTCCAGACGTAATGTGTTCGTTTATGCTGATAAGGACAGGGACACTTGTCTATGAAATGCGGAAACAGCAAAGAGACCACTATGCTGAAAACTTCGATTTGCAGTAAAGTCACAGATATGATACTGTATGTGCACTTGTGATCAAGGCCTTCTGCAACACACCACTGCACAAAACTGAAAATAGCACGGCCAGTGAATAAGGCACTCGTGAGTCTTACTATGATGAAGTGTTATCAGTATACAAAAAAAAAATCACAGTGGGCTTGTTATTGTCTCTGGTATTGGTGTGTGATAGCACAAAGGTCAAGGGTCCCTCTATTGCAGTAAAGCATTTAGCAAATAAAAATAAAAGTTATGAGCATATTGTCATCTCAGACAGGTCCACAAACCTGCCCTTCCCCATTATTACTCAGTGTACAATGCTGCCACTGTAGCTAGGGATTCCGGGAAATGACATGCAAGTGAGCACTCACAATGTGTCACTTTTTGCTTCTTATCCATTTACAAAGATGTATGCAGTCTTGCTATTCAAGTGTTAACAAGGTTTGTAGATCTGTGTAGTGAAGAAGGGGTGCAGATGACTGTAACTTTATCATTTCGACTGGCAGTGAAGGAGACAGTTTGCAGGCTTCGATGAAGCAGTGAATGAGAGTTGCTGTCCTTGGTGCTGGTATACAGACAACACTAAAGTCTTGGTGATTTTGTTGGCTCAGCCAGTTCTGTAGAGGAATGTTTGCTCACCCACAACTCACATGAATTGTAATAAGTGCAAAAAATGTTTTAAAGTGTGAAAGTATGTGCGCTCCGCATTTGATGATTCAATTTATTATACTCATGGGGGCCTATTCATTAAACTGCAATATTGCTGGAAAAAAGCCATGCAATTTGGACACAACCTAATATTTCTGCTGTATTCATTAAAAATCACCTAAGCATAAAAATTGTACGGTTTCACATATTAATTGCATTTTTCACCTGATTTGCTGCAATACCAGCCAAAAAGTAACACACCTTACCTTTCAGGTAGATGAAAGAGCATGTTAAGTTTTTCCTTATACGCATACAAGTAAAAACACAGTTTGAACGTGTGACACGTGCTTAATGAATACAGCGCGATGGAAATCAATGCAAAAACATCTGGTTTTGCCTGGAAATGCCCTCATCCCAATTTAATGACTAGGCACTTTTGATGTTTTAGACATCTCTAAAACATTAAAGTAGAATGTATCCTCAAATCTAGTGTCTTGTGGATCTTGGGGCTGTTCTGGCCCCACTCCCAATCTTTCTGATAATCACTGGTTTGCAGACGAATCTAATCTTCATGTGATCTAGTGAATGACGCTCTGAACTATTATTATTGCAAGTTTACACAGACATTGTCAAAGCAATTTCATTATAAGCTCCCATTTTCAGATGCCCATTACTTTAACATTTTTGATCGCCCTGGAAAGTTTTACCAAATTTATCACAAACAGATTTTGCACAAATTTTATCTGTAAAAACAACTAACAATATTTTGGCCTCGGATATGATATTTTTTTGTCTCTAACAACTATAGTGAAACAATGTTTTATCAAAGGTATCAAAGGACATAATTTCTCTCCAGAAGGACTTGAATAGACTGGAAACTTGGGCAGGTAAATGGTTTAATACAGATAAATGTAAGGTTATACATTTGGTAAACAAGAATAAATAGTCAATTTACAAATTTAATGGGGATAAATTAGCAAAATTCTTGATGGAGAAGGATTTAGGAGTGCTTGTAGACAGCAGGCTTCGCATTACTGCCCAGTAATGCAGTAGCTGCAAAGGCAAACAAGATCTTATATTGCATAAAACGGGTAATGGATGGAAGGGAAGTAAACATAATTATGCCCCTTTACAAAGCATTAGTAAGACCACATCTTGAATATGGAGTACAATTTTGGGCACCACCACATAAAAAAACATTGAACTAGAAAAACTGCAGAGAAGAGCCACCAGATTAATAAATTTGATGGATAATTTGACTTTTGAGGAGAAACTAGCTAAATTAGATTTGTTTGCATGAGAAAAGAGGCGTCTAAGAGGGGATATGATAACTATATACAAATATATTCAGGGACAGTACTAGTAACTATTCATCCCAAGGGCTGTACAAACGACATGGGATCATCCCTTAAGGTTGCAGGAAAGGAGATTTCACCAGCCACCACGGAAAGTGTATTTGATAAAGGCTCCAGAGGGTAGACAAAACCTGGTTATTGTGCCTTTCACTTTGAGAATATATATATATATGTGGGTGGTTTTCTGGGGATGCACCTTAACCCTGGCTGTGCTCAAAGCTGTGACCATGCAGCAAGCTTAAGCCTATAGGGAACCATGTTAAAAATGGTTATTGAGGCAAAAAGTGACACTGTGTGCTCATTTGCATGTCATTTCCCAGAATCCCCTGCGGCAGTGGAAGTGCTGTATGCTGGGTGATGATGGGGAAAGGCGGGGTTGCAGACCTGCCTAAGACATGCAGATGAGCATACAGTTATATTTGCATATTTGCTTTTCTGTGGAGGGTTTTTGTCACTTTTTTTACTCACCATAACTTAACTCAGTATTATGGTTTTTTATATATATATATATATATATATATATATATATATATATATATATATATATATATATATAAAAAGAAGAACAGAGAGCGCACGTCCCATAGTGTAAAACAGTACATTTAATCAATAAAAAGGACAAGGGGATTAAGAACACTCACAAGGGTAGGAGATAAAAAGGCAATTTGTGATATATATATATATAATCACCACCAGCAAGGCCACACAGTCCTGGAACAAATCAGATGGTATATATTCCCTCCGGTTCACCTCCAGCAATAGTCGGGTGATTGGGAACAAAGTCTCCCAGCATCCGTGCAGTAAAGAGATTCTTTCAGCCTCAGATCAGCTCCATGCGCTCTCCGGCCGTAAAGCGCGCACTGCGTGATGACGTAGTGTCGTGGTAGTGTGCCCTGACGCGTTTCATCACGACAGTGACTTTTTCAAAAATTGGTTATTCCTTCTGAGAGCAGCCGTGGATCCCTGAACAGCATTTCAAATCATCATTGATTTTACACTGGACTTGTACTAAGGGTTGGACTTTTCTCCATTTTTTGTTCCCCCCCCCCTATTTTTCCCTGTTTGATTTAATATTTGCAAATTTTCTCATATTTTTCACATATTTTGATTTTTTCAAATTCACTGTTTGTTATCATTTTTTGCTAGATTGATTTACATTGTATTTTGATTAATATTTTACCAAACATTTGCACGTTAATATTTAATTATTTTATTTTTACTTGATTTCACGAGTGGCGCTACTGAAATTTCTCTCTCTCTATATATATATATACACAGTATACAGGGGGAAGAGGAGGGGGGGAGGGGGAAGAGGAGGGGGGAGGGGGAAGAGGAGGGGGGAGGAGGGGGAAGAGGAGGGGGGAGGAGGGGGAAGAGGAGGGGGGAGGAGGGGGAAGAGGAGGGGGGAGGAGGGGGAAGAGGAGGGGGGGAGGAGGGGAGGAGGGGGAAGAGGAGGGGGGGAGGAGGGGGAAGAGGAGGGGGGGAGGAGGGGGAAGAGGAGGGGGGGAGGAGGGAGGAGGGGGAAGAGGAGGGGGGGAGGAGGGAGGAGGAGGGGAAGAGGAGGGGGGAGGAGGGGGAAGAGGAGGGGGGGAGGGGGAAGAGGAGGGGGGGAGGAGGGGGGGAGGAGGGGGGAAGAGGGGGAAGAGGAGGGGGGGAGGAGGGGGGGGAGGAGGGGGAGGAGGGAGGGGGAGGAGGGGGGGAGGAGGGGGAAGAGGAGGGGGGGAGGAGGGGGAAGAGGAGGGGGGGGAGGAGGGGGAAGAGGAGGGGGGGAGGAGGGGGAAGAGGAGGGGGGGAGGAGGGGGGGGGAGGAGGGGGAGGAGGGAGGGGGAGGAGGGAGGGGGAGGAGGGGGGGGAGGAGGGGGAGGAGGGGGGGGAGGAGGGGGGGAGGAGGGGGAAGAGGAGGGGGGGAGGAGGGGGAAGAGGAGGGGGGGAGGAGGGGGAAGAGAAGGGGGAAGGAGGGGGAAGAGAAGGGGGGGGAAGAGGAGGGGGTAGGAGGGGGAAGAGGAGGGGGGAGGAGGGGGAAGAGGAGGGGGGAGGAGGGGGAAGAGGAGGGGGGAGGAGGGGGAAGAGGAGGAGGAAGAGGAGGGGGAAGAGGAGGGGGGGAGGAGGAGGTGGAGGGGAGGAGGGGGGGAGGAGGAGGTGGGGGAGAGGAGGAGGAGGGAGAGAGGAGGAGGGGGAGAGGAGGAGGGGGAGAGGAGGAGGGGGGGAGAGGGGGAGAGGAGGAGGAGGGGGGGAGAGGAGGAGGGGGGGAGAGGAGGAGGAGGGGAGAGGAGGAGGAGGGGGGAGAGGAGGAGGAGGAGGGGGGAAAGGAGGAGGGGAGAAGAGGAGGGGGAGAGGAGGGGAGCGGAGGTGGGGGGGAGAGGAGGAGGGGGGAGAGGAGGAGGGGGAAGAGGAGGGGGGGAGGAGGTGGTGGGGGAGAGGAGGTGGGGGAGAGGAGGAGGTGGGGGAGAGGAGGAGGTGGGGGAGAGGAGGAGGAGGGAGAGGAGGAGGAGGAGGGAGAGAGGAGGAGGGAGGAGGAGGGAGAGAGGAGGAGGAGGAGGGAGAGAGGAGGAGGAGGGAGAGAGGAGGAGGAGGGAGAGAGGAGGAGGAGGGAGAGAGAGAGGAGGAGGAGGGGGGGAGAGGAGGAGGAGGAGGGGGGAGAGGAGGAGGGGGGAGAGGCGGAGGAGGAGGGGGAGGGGAGAGGGGGAGGGGAGAGGAGGGGGGAGAGGAAGGGGGAAGAGGAGGAGGGGAGAAGAGGGGGGAGAGGAGGGGAGCGGAGGTGGGGGGGGAGAGGAGGAGGGGGAAGAGGAGGGGGGAGGAGGAGGTGGAGGAGGAGGTGGGGGAGAGGAGGTGGAGGGGAGGAGGGTGGGGGAGAGTAGGAGGTGGGGGAGAGGAGGGGGTGGGGGAGAGGATGAGGAGATGGGGGAGAGGTGGGGGGAGGAGGAGGAGGGTGAGGGAGAGAGAGAGGAGGAGGAGGGGGGGAGAGGGGGGAGGGGGGAGGAGGGGGGGAGGGAGGGGAGGGAGGTGGGGGGGGAGAGGAGGTGGGGGGGGGAGGGGGTGGAGGAGGTGGGGGAGGTGGGTGGGGGGAGAGGAGGGTGGGGGAGAGGAGGAGGTGGAGGGAGAGGAGGGTGGAGGGAGAGAGGAGGGAGGAGGGAGAGAGGAGAGGAGGGAGGAGGAGGGGAGAGGAGGAGGGGGGAGAGGAGGAGGAGGGGGGAGAGGAGGGGGGGAGAGGAGGTGGAGGGGGGGAGAGGAGGGGGGGGAGGAGTAGGGGGGGGAGGAGTAGGGGGGGGAGGAGGAGGGGGGGAGGAGGAGGGGGGAGGGGGAGGGGGGGAGAGGAGGGGGGGGAGAGGAGGAGGAGGGAGCGGAGGTGGGGGGCAGAGGAGGAGGGGGGCAGAGGAGGAGGTGGGGGGGAGAGGAGGTGGGGGGGAGAGGAGGTGGGGGGGAGAGGAGGTGGGGGGGTGAGAAGAGAAGTGGGGAGGAGGAGGAGGTGGGGGGAGGAGGAGGGAAGAGGAAGTGGGGGGGAAAGGGGGGGGAGCAGAGGTGAGGGGGGGGAGCAGAGGTGGGGGGGCGGAACTCCCAGGGTGGAGGGAGGCAACGGGTGATAGTCAGGTGATAGTCGACAGCACCCAAAATAAAGAGAGTTCTAAAGCACAGCCGGGGGGTGAGGGTGGGAGTGAATGGCTGCCTGTCCCCACTTCTATTTGGGCTCGTGACCCAGGTTGCGCAATGCACACATAAGGCCAGGGGGAGGCAAGAGTCAAACGGGGTTAACCGTTGGTAGTTAGTTAAGTTAGCTGTTATTTTCATGATCTAGTAGGAGGGTGGTGGGACAGGTAAGAGGTCACTTAGTTATATAATCAGTTTTAGTTTTGGATTAGTGGTTTAAATTAAGTTATAGCCACACACGTAGACACCAGTTTATAGTAAGGTCGTTCAGGATAGATACGATCCAGCTGAGTGACTATGGTTTAGGAGTTACCAGCACAAATAAATAAATTGACATAGATATAGATATATAGATATACAGTGGCGGCCACCTTTATCCTCCTGTGGCCGCCACCGCGGGATTTTTTAAAAAGCGGCAGCGCGCTGCATTTTTCGTCCGTTTTTCCCGCGCCGCGGGCACTTTCAATGTAAAGTGCCATTAGCGCTTGTCTGTTAATGCGGCCGACGCGCGGGAAACTCCGTGAGAAACGGAGAACATCCCCACATTTTTACGGGTAAGTAGGAGGATAGGAGGGGCCGCAGCAGTAATAGAGGACAAAGGTAAACATAGATAACCGTTGATACACATAGCTAAACATAAGTAGATACATACTATTAGAAATAAATAAAAGTTAATCAGGTACTAGAATGGTATTGGTAACAGCAAGGATAAATGCGTTGATTATACACAGAAAACGAATATACAGTACAGGATAGTAAGGATGGTTGATCGCGGATTATTGGTTACTAAGAAATGGCTGTTATATGTTACATGTCGGTTATTAAATATGAGTTACATAATGGGTAATAGACAAACAATAGGGAAGTAAAGAAGGTCTATAACTCATAGTGGGTTGGGGTCCATACACATCCAGGGATATTTATCTAACATGGAGGGGCAGGCGGGCTGGGACACAACAAACAGTTATTGTTCCCTTTACCCTACTCGATATAGTGCTGTCTATATTACATGTTATGTGGCAGCAAACTAGTTCAGGCTGCAGTTTTAAATGTTAAGTTATTCAAAAGTTATGCTGAGGTTATTACGTAAGTTGTTTGATGGAAATGCGCCGTGGGATTCGCCCCCGGCGTCGTGCATGTGTTTCAGTTATTGGCCCTTAACGTTACAGGGCCACAGACAAGTCCCAGGGCGGTCAATCCAAGGCTGGGGAGGACATCAGCGCCTCAGGTTGGGATCAAATGACCGGCCCTTAGGGCATAAGAGCTGCACTCGGGGACCCCGAGACGAGCTCTTGATACACAGTTATTTTCTCTTATGGTTCATTTTACACCTGTTTTTAATTTATTTTCTGTATTTTGTTTTATTCCTTTCGTATTTTCCCACGTTTTGTTTTCCCTTCCCGGTCTCCCCTTCCCCTCCCTCCCCCCGTGAGGGCGGGTGTCAGTTCTGGCGGGGCACGGGAGCTGCTGAAAATAGACGTTCCACGGGAGCAGATCAACCAAGACCGAGAGACGACAACGGTGGTGAGCTGAAAGACGATAAGGAGTCTCTTTACACACACTAAATGATGGCGTTAACGCTAATATCTCACAAGGTAAAGGGCTTTAATAGCCCAATCAAAAGAAAGTTAGCTTTCTCCGATTACAAGAGAAAACAAGCGGACGTCTTACTATTGCAAGAAACACTTTTTAGCAAGAGCAGTGCTCCTAAATTTTTAGATAAAGATTTCTCCCAGGTCTTCTTATCCTCAGCATCTGTCAAAAAACACGGAGCGGCCATTCTGTTCAGTAATAAAATTCCATTTGTAGTTCAGTCGACCAAGCGAGACATAGACGGTCGTTTTATCATTCTGGTAGGTACAATTCGTGGGCAGTGTATCACGCTGGCCTCTGTTTATGCCCCTTGTGAGCAGGATGCGGTCTTCTTTGATAATTTCTTCAGGATCTTGAACTCCACCGCTAGAGGATGCATCGTGCCCGCAGGGGATATCAATATGGTTATGCAACCACACCTCGATAGATTGGGGGGGGGGGCGGGTTCAGACAGCAAGAGAGTAGGAACCTCACTACGCAGAAACCTCAAAGCTAACCAACTAACTGATATATGGAGGGAATTACACCCAGCAGATAGAGACTATACGTTTTACTCCCATCCACACGGCTCCTACAGCAGAATCGATTACTTTTTTTGTCTCCTGTCAACTGGTTCCTATGGTCTCCCGAGCTGGGATCCATGATATTTCATGGTCTGACCATGCACCGATAGAGCTAAGGTGCAATAATATTTGTGCTGATAGACCAGGGGCGAACTGGAAGCTTAATGAATCAATTCTAAAAATCCCCGAGATCTGTGATACTATAGGTAATGAAATTGACCAGTTTTTCCATATAAATTATGGCTCTGTCGAATCTCACTTAGTATTATGGGAGGCTCACAAAGCAACATTACGGGGCACATTAATTAGCATCACAGCCAGAAGAAAAAGGGAGAGAGATTCTAAAATTGCCACGCTCCAAACTAAATTACATTCCCTCTCCTCAAAACACAAAAGCAGCCCGGACTCTCAAACCCTACAAGAATTAAAAGACACCAAAATTGAGTTAAATATGTTATTAACCTCCAGGGCAGATAACTCACTGAGTTGGTCAAAGAGGAAGTTTTACAAAAAAGCAAACAGGCCGGATACGATGCAGGCCCGTATGTTACGTGACAGGCAAAGTATAAAATCCAAGCTATACGCTTAAAATCCGATACCCCCACAGCCAACCCTAAGAAAATAGTAGAAGAACTTGGTTCGTTCTATGAATCTCTATATAATGGAGAGAAAGTGGCAGACAATACGAAAACGAGCAAGGCGCTGAAAGATTTCCTAGCCAGCTCACATCTGGGGAGATTGACGGAGACAGAGAGACACTGGGCGTGGATTTCTCTATTGAAGAGGTATCACAGGCCATCAAAGAATTTAAACCATCAAAGGCTCCCGGGCCGGATGGCTTCTCGGGGCTATATTATAAGAAATTTGTCAAATAACTCGCCCCAAGGCTGCTCCATGTCTTTAATGCGATTCTAGCAGGAGCTCCCATCCCCCGGGAGATGCTACAGGCGTCTATATCTCTAATTCATAAGCCTGGTAAGGATCCGCTGGACTGCAAAAGTTAAAGGCCAATATCTTTTATCAACACTGATATCAAAATATACGCTAAATTACTGGCCAATAGATTATGTCTCATCCTACCCAGACTTATACACCCAGATCAAGTCGGATTTATTAAAGGGAGGCAGGCAGCGGATAATACCCGACGATTTATTGATCTGTTAGAATTGGCTAATATAAATCACAATAAAAGTATGTTGTTAAGTCTGGATGCAGAAAAAGCTTTTGATAGGATAGACTGGCCCTACTTGAAAGAGACGCTTGCGGCATTTGGCTTTGGGGATCGGATGAGTTGGGCGATTCTCTCGCTGTACTCAGGCCCCACCGCCAGGGTCATACATCAGGGTTATCCTTCACTTCCATTCCAAATTAAGAGTGGCACGAGACAGGGGTGCCCGTTATCTCCTCTCCTGTTTGCTCTATGTATCGAGCCACTGGCGGCGCAATGTCGAGGCAATCCGGACATCTCGGGGTTAAACGCATATTCACAATCTCACAAGGCGGCCCTATACGCAGATGACATCCTCTTAATTATTACAAAGCCCTTACCTCCCTTCCAAATCTATTTTATCTATTAGACAGATTTTGGAGGATCTCTGGGTTCAAAATAAACAAATCCAAATCCGAGGCCCTCAACATCAATCTCCCTAGACATACCGAGAAATTATTAAAACTACATTTCAAATTTAATTGGCAACAGAAATATATCAAATATCTGGGAGTCCATATCACCAAAGAGACCAAAGGCATATATAAGGCAAATTTCCCAACCTGATCCGGGCACTGAAAACTGATCTACACAGGTGGGCATCCCAGAGGATATCCTGGATAGGTAGGATACATAGCGTCAAAATTAATTTACTCCCCCGTATCCTATACCTTTTCCAGACGCTACCAGTGCCACTCAGACTAAAGAATTGACTCTCACTTCAGTCTGAAATCTCTAAATTTATATGGGGAGGAAGAAAACCGAGAGTTAACAAATTAAATATGAAAAGACCTGTATTACATAGTTACATAGTAGATGAGGTTGAAAAAAGACATAGGTCCATCAAGTTCAACTTATGCTAAATTTAGACAACAGATACTTTATCCTATATCTATACTTACTTATTGATTCAGAGGAAGGCAAACAAAATTCCCCATTAAGGGGATAAATTAATTCCTTCCTGACTCCAAGAATTGGCAATCGGATTAATCCCTGGCTGGTGGTATTGGCGGGTGGCCTAGCGGTACCCTGCCTGTTATCATACTACAAAGTGGCTCAATTAAGCCAAATTGTTCAATGGCAATCCAATCCACATTTGAAAAGGTGGGTGGAGCTGGAAAGTGCTGTTTGCTCCCCAATAGAGCTTAACAGCTTGATTTGGTTACCCAAAACAGCACAAAAGTACGCTGACATACCGCTTTCCTCAACGACCAACTCATTATCGATCTGGGAGGCTTCCAAGGTGAGGCACTCCTCACGACAAGACACACTATGATGAACCCCTAATGGAACAATCCCATGTTCACACTGGGCCTATCAGGCAGTAATATCTCAATTTGGAAACAGGATATAAACGGATTAAAAATCTGGAGGGTTACAATAGAAAGGTCAAAACATTCGATCACATCAGGTTAGAAAAAGATATACCCCACTCAGAATTTTTTAGATACCTCCAGCTTAGAGCATTTTATAATAAATTTGCCCCATACTCCCCTTTGACGACTTTCGAAAAGCTCTATCTGGTAGAGACCGACACAAAGGGACTTACATCAGTTATACGTGAGGTGATCGGTCCGGCTCGGCTGGGACAACAGGTACCGTCCTTCAGATCCCAATGGGAATCAGACTTAGGGGAGACCCTGGTGGATGAGGAGTGGAACGCTATATACTTGGCCACTGCAAAGAGCTCCATCTGCACCACTCTCAAAGAGAACGCATATAAAGTCTTCATGAGATGGTACCTCACGCGACTGAAATTATCTAGGTTCGTGCGGGGATTCTCCCCGCTGTGCCCTCGGCAGTGTGGGGGATCAGCAGACCTGTTACATATGCTGTGGTCCTGCCCGCGGATCTCTCCAATATGGGAGGAAATCAGAAATTGGATTCAGAGGATTTTTGACCTCACAATACCCCCAGACCCATGGCTGTTCCTCTTGAATAGACCATTAACGGGCCTTACCAAAGCAAACAATAAATTAATTGCACATTTTGCAATAGCAATGCGGTGCGAGATCGCAGCATTATGGAAACGCCCCGATATCCCAAAGATTCGGAATCGCATGTGGTTTATATGCCAGATGGAAAAGATGACGAGTTTAGTTAACGACACTGGCACCAATTTTCTAAAAGTCTGGACGCCCAGGTTGGCACAGACAGAAATCACCGGTGTCGAGAGTAACACAATTTGTCTATAATAGATGTAGGTGCGTTCTCTATTGGAGGTGAATGCGCATTTTATATCATACAAACAGACCCTTAGACAGCAGTTCTTCAGAGTCAACCGGTTTAGGAGGAGATGGTTCTATACCGGTGTCACACTTACCACTACTCCGCGCGGAGACCGATCCGGGGATGCACCACGGGGCAGAGTCATGCACCCACGCACTGCCAGGGCAGTGCAGGCACAGCAGCGTGATGTCGGCGCTCCGTGACGCGCATCGCGCATGCGCGCGGGTTGCTCGGCAACCAGGCCTATCATTAGGAAAACCTGATTACAGGCTGTTTTGGATTAGTGTCTCTCTGACACCATTGGAGGACCAGAGCACACCCCTGCAAGGTAATTGGATCCTTCCCACTTATATACCTGTTTCTGTCTGCCTTTCATTGCTGAGCATAAACTCCTGTTTATGCATTGTGCTCACCGCTGCTGTCTAGTTTTGTCTTGAACTTTGTCTGTCCTGTTTGACCCTGCCTGTTCCTTGGATTTCTACACTCTCCAGCGCTTTGACCCCGGCTTCGTTCCTCGACTACTCTACCTTCTATTACCCTGGACCTTGGCTACGGAACTCTACCTACCCGGACTCTCCAACCCTGGAATACGGCAAGTACCCTGACTACCCTGATCTCTCCAACCCTACGACGCGGTACGACTTGGACTACGCATTCCGGACAGGACTGCGTGGTTGTGGGTCGGTGCCTATCCATCCCCACCTCAGCCCCGCGGTCTTCCGTCCTGTTTGTGGTGAGCGCAGCTTGACAACCGGCCCGTTAGTCACCCTGGAGGTAGCGCCCTCGCCCTATATCCACCCGCCTCCCCAACCTTTCTTCCCCCCCATCCTTTTTTTTTTCTTCCTTTGATATTATTAATATGACTATATATTGGATATCCTTTGAAGTGTGCGCGTAGGGTAAAGTTCAGAGCTCATCTGACGGAGTGACATGAGCAGCGTGGCAGACATGTGTCGGAAACAGAAAGAGTCTTCAACCTCAAGGTCCGCCCCCCAAGTGACGGAGTATCCGCCCTAGGGATGCAGGGAATCGCAGGAGTACATCAAAGAAATGCTCTAGTGTGACCGGAGGGAGATTGTCACCTTTCCACGACCGATATTCGTTGCCTGCTTACTTCTTTATTTCTGTAAGTAGGGTCCCGATTTTAGACTCTCCGAACCGGCTGTCTCTCAGTCCAGGTGGAGGGGTGGGGGAGGGGAGGTGGAAGGATGTGGAAGGGAGGGGAAGTGGAGTGAGGGGGAGGTGAAGGGGGGTGAGGGGAGGTGAAGGGGGTGAGGGGAGGTGAAGGGGGGTGAGGGGAGGTGAAGGCCGCTCACTCACCCGTCCGGCCGCTCACTCACCCGTCCGGCCACTCACTCACCCGTCCGGCAGCTCCCATGTGGATCTGAGGCGGGAGGCAGCGTGTTGTGGCCGCTCCCCCGCTGTGTCCCGGGCGCACGCTCGCTCCCTCCGCCGCTGACTGTAGCGTCTCCGGGGGGGGGGGGGCAGGGGGGGTGGAGGGGAAGTGAGTGAGGGGAGGTGAAGGGGGGTGAGGGGAGGTGAAGGCCGCTCACTCACCCGTCCGGCCGCTCCCTCACCCGTCCGGCAGCTCCCTCACCCGTCTAGCAGCTCACTCACCCGTCCGGCAGCTCCCTCACCCGTCCGGCAGCTCCCACACCCATCCGGCAGCTCCCACGTGGATCTGAGGTGGGAGGCAGCGTGTTGTGGCCGCTCCCCCGCTGTGTCCTGGACGCTCGCTCCGCTCCCCCGTTGACTGTAGCGGCGCCGGGGGGGGGGGGGGGTGAAAGCGCCGGAAACAGGGAGAGACGGAGGAAGAGGCGGAGCCTCCAGGACCGGCAGGTAAGAGAGCGGGAGATGTGCTGCTAACACTGTGAGCCCCGCTAATGTATGTAACACCCCCCCTCCCTAGTGTGTGTGTGTGTCTCCTTCACTCCGCCTCAGGCCAATGAGAGGTGTGCGGGGGCGGGCGGGCCAAGGTCAGCAATGTCATTGGCCTGGCCCAAGGTCCAATGAGATTGCGCTAGGGACACGGGGAGGGACACAGGGAGACACATACAGACACGGACACATAGGACACTTTCAGAAATATATAGTAAGATGAGCTTTTATCAGTTCAGCCTTGCTATTGTTTGTCATATTTGTTGTTAGTGTCTTGTTTTGTATTGTTTGTTACTGCTGCGGCCAGCTTAATTCTTACATTTGCCCGTGGCTCTTTTCGGCTGGTGCCGAACTTGGCCGCGCGCCAGCCGCATCTTCCCCTCCTCTGGTCCGTGACGCGCGACCCCCTGGCTGCTCCGCCTCTTCTTCTCCTGATGCACAATGCAGGGACAGTCACTCGGCCTTAACCCGTGCCTACCCCGCCTTCAACCTCCATCTTCGGGAACCCTGGCACGCACCCTGGCACGTGTGACCGGCGCACCAGTGACGCACGGCACGCGTCAGAAAAAAAAACTAATCAGCCGCGTCTGCCCGCACATTGCGGTGGCGGCCGCAGGAGAATAAAGGCGGACGCCACTGTATGTAGTGTTAGTCTTTGTATATTTAGTGTCATTATCTGCTGGCAATAATGCACTATATTTCTCTTCGTGTTTTCTTCACATATCACGGACCATACGGCGGAAGCCGCATCTGACCATCTGGTTTCAAAGGATCAGAAGGGTCTTTATACATTTGGACACTTTTTTCATCACTCATTGGACTTCCACAATTTTACTCAATTGGACTTGCAAGGCGCCGGTTTTCCTTTCTTTTGCACGTTATATATTGGATAGTGTTGTTGATTACTTCGTTCACCTTGAATCGCCCGGCCAAGTAGGGCTCGAAAAGCCGCGCGATCTCATTTTACCTGTTTCATTTGCTAAAATTATTATCATTTCCATGATGGTTTATATTTTATGTTGTATCATATGCCTGTAATACTCAATAAAATTTAAGACATAAAAAAAATAAAAAAAGAATCCTTGTTAGAGTGTAATCAATGGCCAGTTTAAATCGGCAAAACAATATACTTATGGAATACAAGTACCTTGAAAAATTTTTACACATTGTAACAAAAATTGGGAAATCAAGCATTATGAGGTATATGTGTCATACCAAATATCCTACACTGGGGTCCCCCAAATAAACATAAAAAATGGTAATAAATAAATATATGTAGCTCCTCCCTTCTGACGCTCTCAAAACTGCATGTAGATTTATTATTTATAACATTTATATAGCGCCCGCTGTACATTAATTAGTAAAACAATGGTGGGGGTATATATGGAACGTTTTATGTGATGGGCATAGAGTAATTGTTAATATGTCCTTGTGGTTGGTAGGGGTGGGAACATTATGGTCGGGCTATTACATGCATTGAGAGCTTGCTTGGTTGGTAGGCAGGGCTTTGGGACAGGTGTCTGGATTTAGTCATCTTGTTTGTCCCATGGTGATGGGTCAGACAGTGGTGGCATAAAAAAATTCCCTCCGTTTTTGCATTCCATGAAGGACATGAAAATTGAGGCCATAATTTGGCCAATAATATTTCACCAGCAACAAAGGAAAGGGCTCTTTACAGTAAGGGCAGTTCAAATGTGGAATTCTTTACCCATGGAGACTGTGATGGCAGATACAATAGATTTGTTCAAAAAAAGGTTGGACATCTTTTTAGAAAGGAAAGGTATACAGGGATATACCAAATAAGTATACATGGGAAGGATGTTGATCCAGGGAGTAATCTAATTGCCAATTCCTGGAGCCGGGAAGGATGTTGATCCAGGGATTAATCCGATTGCCAATTCTTGGAGGCAAGAGGAATTTATTTTTCCCCTTATGTGATATCATTGGATGATGTGATTCTGTTTTTTTTTGTTTGCCTTCTTCTGGATCAATAAGTATAGATGTATGATAAAATATCTGTTGTGTAAATTTAGAATAGGTTGTACTTGGACAAAAGTCTTTTTTTAACCTCATCTGCTATGTAACTATGTCATTATTTTATTGCCATGTTACCAGCATCAATCTTACGAAATATATAAAAACTACATTCAAAATTAAAGGGATTTTTATGCAAAAAAGGCCAGACTTTTTCAATACAAATGTTCTGAATTCACGTTTGCTAAAAAGATTGCATGTTTGCCCTGACAAAGTCAGAAGTTAAAAGAGATTGGAATAATGCTTTACGTTCAACTTAATATTTGTCCTAATACCCATTTAACTTAATTAAAATAATTAATACTGCTCTGTTTTTAAATATATATATCCATGGTATTCGGTTCACTAAAAGAGACGGTTATTAAATCCTAAAGCCTCATATATCGAACAGAAAAAACAATCAATCAGTCTCTTGTACATAACTATGAAGTGTAATAGAGCATTCGAAACTATAGCACAAATAGTACTAAATGTCCACCTGGGTTACAGGTGTGTGTGGCTCTGGCTGACTAACACATGTCCAAGCATTCGGGCTGCACTACCAGCAGCTGTTAGCCAGTCCATGTATACACCCTGTCGTTTTGGTCCCAGTATCTTAAGAGTATAAGTGTATGACATTGACATTACAGACTGGATATCCAAGACCAATGGAAATATCAGAGGCGAGATGCTAGGCTGGGTGGATCACAGGTGCACAGCATAAAAGCACCAGGACTGCTCTGCAGGGCATCCAGTCGGCTCCACTGTGTGATTGCTGGAGGATTTAATACTAGCATCCCAGTATCTAAAGTTGTGAATTGTCTTATTCTGGGTATCTTCACACTGAATTTTGGGAAATCTATTTCCCCAAGGTAATAATATGAAAAATTCCAACAAAAATAGTTGCCAGCCCCCCAAGGAGTAGTAGTACATGCTTTCCAGTCTTTTTAGGAGTATTTGAACTGTTCTAAACACAAATCACTGACTCAACCCCCAACTGCAGCAAGGAGGACTCCATTGTATATAAAACAATTTATTTTTTAAATGCTCATGTCCTGGTCAATGTGTCCATTGTCAAAAGGAGTGGAAATAGTTGTAAAAAAAATGGCAAAAACAAACAAGATGACAAAGACAAGGATGTTCATTGAGACAACAGCAACTTGATCTATGTCCCCCGTCACCTTCTTTCTCTACATCAGATTCTTGAGCTTCATAGTTGATGCTATGAAGTTGCCTACATACATCGTCCACGCGGTGGTCTCTGAATATTGCAAATATCATAGTTACATAGTAGTTACATGGTAGATGAGGTTGAAAAAAGACGTACGTCCATCAAGTTCAACCTATGCTAAATTTAGACAACAGATACTTTATCCTATATCTATACTTACTTTTTTATTCAGAGTAGTATAGATAATGTATGTCATTCAGATAACTAGTAACTAGTTAGAGAGGACCCATCACATGCACTTATTCCCCTGTCCATTCCAAACACTGTGATGCATGGTGCTACTGAGCACCAGAGATAATGTATCTACGTCATCTGAATTGCTGCTACCATAGGCTAGTGTTATGCCTATCTTGATTATTATACACATAATCACTACATACACAGGCAAAATAACATGAACCAACCTAGAATAGGTAATAAAAATACTTATTATTAACTTTGCGGAATGTATGAATATTTCAACCCTTATTAGCCTAAGTTGTGACCTAGTCATGGTCAACACGAGCTGGCCACGGGCTACTAAGGTGTTAATATTTACACACAACTTATGCTTATTGTCTTATTTGTTTGGTGTTTATGTAGAATGGTAACTCCTTTGGTGCCTGAAAGTATTTATTTCCAGTGCACTGGGTACCTCAAGGATCAATACCCTCAGTGCCTTTCCAAATATATAAATATATATATATATATATATAATAATAATAATAATAATAATAATGGAGAGGCTCAGTGAGTAAAGACACTGACTGGCACTGAGTGAAGCAGGGGAGCCTGGTTCAATTCCCGGTGTCGGTTCCTTGTGACCTTGGACAAGTCACTTTATCTCCATGTGCCTCAGGCACCAAAAAATAGATTGTAAGCTCCACGGGGCAGGGACCTGTGCCTGCAAAATGTCTCTGTAAAGAGCTGCGTAAAACTAGCAGCGCTATACAAAAACATGCTATATATATATATATATATATATATATATATATATATATATAAAAGAAGCGTGCACTCCAGAGAGGGGTACAGTGTGGGCTCGTGGTATAGCATAAATGCTGTATAAAAAAATAATAAGACCAGTACTGCTCCAATATTAAATATTTATTGTTTGGTGTTCAACATCTTTATCAAGATAATAATAAAGAGAAACTCATCAGTATATAAAGCTTGCCCCCCCCCCCCCCCCATGGACAAAACACTGTAAAAAAATAAATGACATTATATAGAAGAGAAAAAAAATGCCGATCAAAAAACCCACAAATGAACAAGTAAATTTAAAACAAACAAAAAAAAAATATTGTGTAGTGAGTGCAGATAATGTGAAATATAAATGTAAAGTGCAACATATCCGCAAACCGCTGGGGACCCACAGTTATGTGAAAGTAGAGATAATGTTTGTCCGTAAAAGGAATTGTGTAATGGCAACTGCAGTTAAATAATCCAGGTACACTGCCCAATCATCACTAGGGGGCAGTACTGTATATTACAAGCACTATGGTGTGCATCAAAAATAATCCTTGTAAGAGTGTAACTAAAGGTCTACTTGAGTATGCAAAACAATATGCATATGGAATGTAAGTACCTTGAAAAAATACACATTGCAACAAAAAATAGGAAATTAAGCATTATGAGGTATATGTAACATACCAAACATCCTACACGGGGCGTTCCCCAAATAAATAAACACGAAAAATGGTAATATATAAATATACTGTATGTAACTCCTCCCTTTTGACGCTCTCCAAATTGCATGTAGATGTACAAAATTGGAGCTAAGCGCCAAAGTTCCTTTGATTCATCGACTTCGGTTACCCGATTCAGTGCACAGAGATGTTGTGCAAGTGCATGTGGCACAGGGATTGGTGACTGTGTGGTCTTTCATGATTATACAAATAGCTGAAGTAACAAAGGGATATTGTAAAACAGAAGCCAATGCTTTCATGTAGAGATTAGCGCCATTGGATTTATGAAAAGGCTTTTAGCATGCTCAGAATAGATGTTCAGAGTAATTAGCATCCTTCACTCAGAGCTACAAAGCTTTCAGAGCAAATGTGCCCTCTGTACTGTTGGAATAGATGTTGTTTTGACCTCTGCTGTGTAGATTATAATGATTTTCATATCATACTCAATAGTAGAAAGGTCTTGCAATAAAGTGAAAAAAGAGCAGTGATTGTAAGTATTTTATACCTCTTTGTAAACAGAAATCTATAATCCAGCTTGGTAAACGTACAAAATATACATAGTGATTCCAAGCACAATACTTTCTGTAGGATGCTGTTGGCGATTGTATGCAGAAGCAAACATTAATACTACCAATGGACATTACTAATGTAAAATGTTTGCTTTGTGTGCACCTTTAAACACTGAAGGGAGCCATTATAGTGACTCATTTACCAAGAAAAGGTATTTGATAAGACATCTTCCTGTCAGAAGACACCATATGCCCTATATGTTACCTTCATGCTTTAACATCTATGGCACTCGCTTCATTTCATTTTGTGGTCTGTTGCGAGATGGAAGGTCTTGCTAACAGCTGCAAGTTTAGCTTGGCACCTCCACGGCATCACAAAGGTTGTGCTAGATAAGGGAGCTCTCTTCTTACTGAGGAGTTGAAACTAATTTATTATTGTATAACGTAATGGGCGAACAAGAGCAAAACGTTCTTGAATATGTCATTTTCAAATCCAGCATCATAACAGTGACCTGGGAATTCAGGAAGGGATCTTGTTATGTTGTTTTTAATTTAACTTACTAGAATTGAGGTATAGAGCGTAGTCAGAATGTTCAAATACCCAGCTATTGAATGAGTGATAATTGCCAAATACATAGGTAGGTGTATGACATATCAGCGAGTCAGTCTATATAACGCCATAAATCCCTGAAAACCGAAAGTGAATGAGAAGACTCACCACATTCAATTTCATTGGGGGCAATAAGGTAACAATAAGGGCTGTCAACTCACAAACACCTCCTTGTAGGGAAGACGTGCTTCTGCTGGTAGAATCCAAGTAGAGATGAGAAGAGTAGAGCACCGACAAAAACAGGTGTCAGGAGAGGATCCAAGTAACAAAAAAAATCTTTAATGGAGTGAATACAGCATAGGGAATGCGGTGCTCTACTCTTCTCATCTCTACTAGAATTGAGGTATATCCTGGAGGCAGAACTAGTACAGTCTTTCTAACTGCACCAACACACCAGGAGATCATCAGTGATAAGAAGATAAATGGGGGGAGCTTCACTATGATGTCAGGAGTTTCTCACCATCCATTCATTGATGATGTTGGCTGGACTCAATTTGTTTTCTACTGGGTTTTGCCTCCTAAACTGGGCAGCTCAATGGTAAGGCAGGGTTACATTAAAAAAAATGTAAATGAGAGGATTTCACAGGCACTTTATTCTAGGAAGGGTGTATGGCAAAGAGTTCCCAACCACTTTCAGAAATGGCCCATAACCTGTAAAATGTTACGTGGTGCTTGTGATTAGAGTGCAGCTAAACTGTACAAGGTAAAATACAAAGGACAAAGCTAATTACTTTATTTGTAGGAAGGACTAAAGATAAAAACAAAAATGGTGGCACAGATGGAACACTACTGTGCTTAAAGCTAAAAATAAATAAGTTGGAAGTGGTACTATGGCAGTCCAAACTCATATTTACTCTGGATCAGACATCAAGACCTAAAAAAAGCTTTCCATATTCTAATTCAGACTACTAATTATAATTACAAAAGGTCGCGCTAGAGCAGTGGGGTTATGTTCCTATTGTGACAATTATTCTGTAACTTATAAAAGCTGGTTAGGTATTTGGCACCGTTGCTTTAACTCTGAATTCCAGAGAAGCCCTCAAAGCATTGGAATTGTTGGGACCTGTGGCACTAAGATTTAACAAATGTGATCCCATTACCAAAATATACACAGGAACAGAAAGCCAGACGTCAAGTGGCATTACCAACACAAAAAGCATTGCTACTTTAAAACATGGCACCATAATACACAGAGAACACCATCTTCAGCTTTCATTTATGTTCGGTCTATATTTCTTGTATATACATGACAAAACATTAAATAGGATTAAATATGAGTCCTTTATTCCTCTCTGCGTTCCTTCTCACATTTAGGAAGAACACCACGGGGGACAAACGGTACAGGATAATGAACATCACTGATTACAACATGAAAACTGTTCTAACAATGGAGTGGGGTGCGAGTGTATTAAGTGTCCGTGTATATTGCTAGATGTATGTTTGTGTGTCTGGGTTATTTTGTGTTGCATCTAGGTTTTGGTTTTCTTTTTTTTTGTCTTTTTGCCTTTTGAAAAAATAAAACAGTCCGCTGTCCAGCAGGGGTCTGACTAATAAGAATGAAGTCCTCTTTCCACCTCTAGCCCTCCCATTCCTGAACCCCTGCAAAGCCTCCTGACCCATGCTGGCAGCTCACTCTGCATGGATTTTTGTCTCAGGCCTTTGCAGGGACAGCTCGGCAGCTAGAAAGTTTCCCTGGCCTAGGGCAGTCGCATAGGTCCGTCCGTGTGAGAGGGGGAAGGCATTTGGGGTAGATTGGTTGGTGGCTCGATGGTGGGGAATAGAATGGTAATCAGCCAGGTTATCATACTGTGACAGTGCAGTGATAGAGCTGTGCCGTTTGCCCTGAAGAGTTTGATAGGGATAGAAGAGGGCAGAGTCTCTCTCTAAAGCCTCTGGGTTGTGGCCTCGGAGGCTATGGCTCCTCTCTGGTTTGGGCGGAGGTGCAGCAGAGGAAAATGGAGCTGCTTCCTCCCTGTAACAATCTCTGTGGGGCTTGTCAGCTATAGGCCGGGCATGTGGCCGCTCCATGTCCTCAGAGATCCTGGGCTCTTTGTGGTTAAGCCTTATGGGTTCCTGCAGGGCCACATTATACTTGTTGGTGGAGTGATATGATGTGGGCTCTGAGGGATTGGGCAGTCCTTTGGAGCTGTACTCCATAGGTTGAAATGGTGGACCATTCCTTCCATCTGTGGGCTGCCTGTGTCCAGTATCCTGAGGTGGTTGAGGCCGGTGCTCAGAGGACAATTCATGCTGCATTCGACCTCTGCTCCCCCCACTTTGCTTTTGTGGGAGAGACGGCTTATCCTGGTGCCCATTTCCATAAGCAGGAGGTGGATGTGCCGTGCGTTCACCACACTCTGCTCTACCTGGGTAGCGCACATCTTTAGCCTCAGCCACACTTAGAAGACCAGGAGCCTTGCCAGGGTCAGAACGGCTTCGCAGATGAACTATGTTCAACCCTGCTATGTCCTCTACCAAGGATGGACTAACATTATCATACTGAGACATCACTGGTCCCATGGCTCTCTGCCGTGTACGGTTCTCACGCCGCAGAGACTGTAGTCTGTACCTGTCCATGTCCTCCATGTCCCAGGAGATGTGAAGGGGCCGAGAATGCTCAGTTGGTAGTGCAGGAGGAACATCTCGACTGATGAAATTATGCTCCCTTAGACTGCCTCTGGGATATGGAGCTAGTCCTTGTGACCTGTACGTGGCCTTGGGCTGCAGTCTTGTAGTATAGGAAGCAAAATCACGGCTTGGGTAAAGATGGAGCTGCCGCAAACGTAAGGTGCTATAAGGGTCCATGTCATAGAAGGTGCCATCTGATGAGTAGTATGTAGTACTCCCTGTGTAGGGGCTGTAGCGGTAATGTACCCGTCCATTCTCAAAGTAAGGCTGCAGCTGAGTGACGTGGTAATCTGCCTGAGAGGTTAAGGGTGTGCATGCTTTGTACTGATACAGAGGACGTTGGCAGTATGCCGACTCATCATCGGGTGGAACCTCTGTTCGTGATATAGGGACAGTGCGGATAGGAGGTGGTGGAGGTTGCATTGGTACATGCAGAGATTGTACCCGTCTGATGGTGGGATAGGGGGGAGCTTCTTCTGAATAATTGCGCAGACCTGGACTGATACATCCCATGTAATCAGGCTGATTGCGTGTGCGGGGATGCTGCAGGGCAGTGTGTTTGGCCTGGTTCATGTAGGTGCCGTAATGTGTAGAAGTTGAGGAGGGAGTGTCACAGCGAGAACCATAGGCCTGTGGAGGCATGTATGGTGGAACAATGTCTGCTCGATAAGACTTGGTAACAGCAGCAGGCTTGTGATGCAGATAGGGATCTAAGGGTTCCATTAGACTCTCCGGTTCAACCTGGGAAGGATAAGGGTGTCGGTAGCTGTCTTCTGGCTCGGTGTTCTCAGGCTTGCCAGTGGGTGGATACGGGTATCTGTAAGTATCTCCCATTTCTGCTGTGTTCTCTGGCTTTGCCTGGGAGGGATAGGGATGTCTGTAGTTAGAACCCTGTTCCACCATACTCTCAGACTTGACGTGAGTTGAGTAGTTGTGTCTAGGCAGTGCATCCTCCAGTGATGCCGGGAGCATCATGTTACTCAGGAATGAATGGTAATTGGTGGCTGTGATGGCATCATTGTAGCTAGAGTGCAGGGCAGTGGCCAATCGACTCTCCATAGTCCTGACCGGTGGTGCTGGTGGGGCATTGTTGTATGTAGGGTGTGAAGGAAAGGACTCAGAACGCTGGTGGAGATGAGGTCTCTGGCTCTCCCATGGCTTTTCAGATGGGGGAGATACAGGGCCCTCTAAAGAGACAGATTCACATGAAAAGATGGCATGGGGCCCAGCAGGTTGCATCTCTGCTGTTGGAATTGATTCAGAGACCTAGAAAATAAAAAACATGTGCCAGGTTAAAAATTTACAAACATAAACCCAAACACCTCTATGTATGGATGCTTTAACTATCCCCTAATATCCCTTAGATTGTAAGTATTTTTTGGCAGACATTACCTTACACTCATTTGTGACAATATATTAGTGTGTTTTATTGGAGCTTACTACATTTTTACCATCTTCTACAGTATACTGCATTGTACTGCTTGGTGGAGTATCTTGGTGCTTCATACATAAAATACATGTTGGGGAAAGGAATAAACCTCTGCTCAGCCTGGTAGCGTGTGGCTAATGAACATATATAGGAAATGGTGCTGTGCTGAGATATAAACTAATTGTGAATACCAGAGAGAAAGAACTCAGCTAATTAGCACTCTATAACCAGAAATAGTGTGACGTCACACTATTTCTGGTTATAGAGTGCTAATTAGCGGAGTTCTTTCTCTCTGGTATTCACAATGCTTCATACATAAACAATACTAAAAATGATAATGTTCCGTCTCTAGAATGGTAAAATGTAGATGCTTTAAGTACTGTACCTGGAGTCCAGGAGTTATTGCTGAAGGTGTTTGTTCTGCCACAGAGTTAAGGCTGATCACAGGACTTTGTTGCATGGTGGTGACAGAGAAGGATGATACCGTGCTTGGGGTTGTGGCTGGGGAAGTCCTATGAGAAGTGAGGGCAGAGCTATTCTCCAGTGTTGCTGGGATAGGAGCCATTAATACAGGGGCCACTTTCTGTGAGGATATCTCAGGGAATGGTTTGTCCTCTAATGGAGGATGCGGGGGTAGCTCGATGCACTGGAGACATGAAGGTCTCTTTTGTGAGTAAGAAGATGCTTGCTGCGCTGACTCTGCCAGTGCTAATGCCAGCATGCGTGCAGCATTTTTGGGTGGAGGAGGAGGTGGAATGAAAGTGACACTGCTGACAGGTACTGGGTCCTGTGGGGACTCCAAGGCAGAAGCTCCTGTGGACAAAAATAAGCAATGTTAAGAATATTTCATAAAAAACTCCTGCACTCTGTTTTGTTAGTATATGTACTGTATGCAAAAAAATGAATACACAAATTAAAAAAAACTCCATGCTCTCCACCAAATATGATTTATCAATAAACATTTTAGTTACATTGGTAAAAAAATAAATATTATTTCATTTACTATAAAATAATAATTATGCATGGCTTATAATACATAGTATGATATAGTTAATAATTAACCTGGATAGATCTAGGATAGCTTTATTTTCTAGCTAAACAGAAAAACTAGCGGCCACCAGCCCAAATGAACGTTGATGCATTGTACACAATGTTCACTTCTTAATTGTAAATCTCTGGCCCCTCCTGTAGGATGCATCATTCAGAGTAATGTATAGGAACACTGCCTCCATGGAGTAAAACCATTAAGATATCCTACCACATCTTAAACCCCTACTATCAAACCCTGGAATAAAGATCATTAGGTTCTGGGTTTATAATATCGTTTTTACAACCGTAAGCTATTGTTCAATTAGATGGTAATTGAAGTTGTTCAGTATGTACTGTTAAAGTTGACCCTTTTTAGCCAGCAGGAACAGTGGCTATCAACTTTCTTACTTGTGAGCCTACTATTAATGGCAACATCATTAGCTGTGCTTAAAAACCATAACTGTTTCACGAAACTTCAAATTATGTCTGTTTTAATTTGGTGACCTAATTTTTTCCCATTCAATGGAGCAGGAACATTGTAAAAAATATCTCCTAAACCAGTTGGCTTCTGATTAATTAATACTCCTTGATAAAGCACCGTGTTGTGTGAAACGCGTAGGGGTCCCACACCTCCTTGTTTGTCATGTGTGATAGACAATAAATATTTTTCTATTTTTATACACCTGCCTCCCTGGGCAGTGCGCTGCTTTGTGCATTTTTTTGCATATTTTGTTCCTGCCTGGGTTCTGATTAATGTGGTTCTACACTGGAAAACACCCTCCAGTTCACATTGAACAAAAACGATCAAATATAATTTTGCACCACGGATTACAGCTCTACTCACTTTTGGGGTTCAAGCCCATGCACAAAGCATTGCCTCTTCACAGACTGTACAAACCTAGATGACTAATATTTGACATGTGCTGTATGATTATGGCTTTTTCGAGGGAGGACTGAACCGTACTGGTTTAAATATCTGCTTACTGTGCATGCCAGGATGTCAGAAAGGTCTGTATTACATGCAACAAACCCATTCAATCCAATTAATCTCTTTGCTACAATGCATTTTAGCACAAAAGTTCAATTATTTGCCACTGTTACTTTCTTTAAAAAAAACAGCAATTTAAGAACATAGCCAGGAGCAGCATAGCAATTTAATGTAAAAAATGATCCCGCTCCGTTACTAAACAATATAGATTTGATGGCTACTGAGAAATTAGTCAGCTCCATTGCCAATACTTGTCCTAAATACTGAAGAAATGTATGCCTCCTAGAAGATCTCATAACCATACTCTCTCGTTGGAAATTATTCTGGCTGTACTAGAGAAAAGATCCTGATTTAAGAAACTTCCCTGTTCTGGTTAGCAATCAAAACAAGAAAGGGCATTTTTATAGAAATGTGACTACAGCAACATCTCACATTTTATTCCACCCTTGTTTACAGATGCACAATTGCATCATTGAAGTGAATATCGTACAGGTTTTAAAGTAAGCGGGTGTGACCATTTGATAAACGCTCTTCATGTTTCAAGCACAAATTAGGGAGGAAACCAAATATATGCACATACTGCACATTTTATATTATACAGTGTTTTCATCATAACAAACAGGAGTTATTGTAACTAGAAGAGGAGTTGGTTATTTTTCTGCAATACACTACCTTGGCTTGTTTTGTCAACACTATACTATATTTAATTTGCTTTAAAAAAAATAAATGTTACATTTCTCTCAGCTTCCTATATTCCCCCCACCCCCATTATTTGATTTTACTCCAGTCTCTCCATGCAAAACTGCATAGCACTTCATATAATGATCCTAATCAAATTCAGCCCTTCTTTCTCTAGGAAAACAATTGTGCAAGAGTGACTCATTCTTTGATTATCACCACTGTAAATTCACCCTAGGCAGTTTCTTGGCAAGTTGTCCTTGTTACTCGCACTATACCTTTTCCATGAGTGTATGTCTGTCTAGGGTTGGGTGATAACAACAAGAAAAAAATTCCCACGATATCAATAAATTTATACAATAACGATAAATATTGGCTAAAATAAAAGTTTGAAAATGTTGTAGTAAATCTAAATAAAATGTGTTATCAAAAGAAATACATTTTCTTTAGATTTACTAGCAAAGAAGGCCCTTCATCTGCAACTTGCAGCTGCACTTATCAGAACACCTTCCTACTTTTGCTATAAGTTATCCCTACTTACCACTTAGATTGTAAGCTCTTCGAGGCAGGAACTTATTTTCCTACTGTTACTTTTATCTCTGAAGCGCTTATTTCCATTATGTGTTATATTATTATGTCACATGTATTACTGCTGTGAAGCACTATGTACATGAATGGCGCTATATAAATAAAGTCTATCCAGAATTTACTACACATCATCCTAGCAATTTGCATGTAAGTATTGCAGATGTATTCCTCTAGTAAACAAACAGGTATTAGATATTTACATACCTGAAGGTGTAGGCACAGTGGGTGAACCCTTGCTCTGGTCTAATATTGGCAATTCTGTATGCTCTCTCTCAGATGCCCCAGCCACATTCTTGGTTTTGAATTCCTGATTACAGTTCTCAACGTACCCCAACTCACTGCTTCGTAGAGTCAGGGATAAGCCTGGGGAAACCATTCCTGGTATATCCCCTGTCTCTATGCCACCTGAGCTTAACAGAGAAGTTACACAAGTCTCTGTAGGTTCTGTTCCATCTGGCATCGTCCATGTAGAGAGATGGACAGGTCCTATGTCTCCCGCTCTACATGCAACACCTTGCAAAGTCCCAATATCTCTGGCATTGCTGTCTTTGCACCATATCAGTTGTTGGCCACCCCCTGTTCCTTGCATGCTCCCAATCATTTCTGATACCCGGCAAGGCAATGTGATGGTGACTGGATCAGAGATAGTCAATGGGGGAAACTTGACTGCTTTGCGCCCAACTTTAGGTGAAAAAGCCTGAACCACCTTCTCTGCAAAGGATGGGCTTTTTTGAGCCTTATCTGCACTGGGGCTGCGGTCAGTGGATAGGAATGGACTTGTAATACGTTCTTGGAATGGGGACATGGGCTCAGAGCTGGTGCCACTACCTGGGGTTTGAAGCCGAAAAGGCACCTTCTCTTTGCCATTGCTTGTAGCCGAGAGTAGGTGGGTCATGTTGGTGTCTGGTCCTTCAGACTCTAGCTGGGGTGGGCTGCACTGGAAGGACATTGGGTCAAAGTCCAAACTGGCAACACCAATGTCTGGTGGGCTGAGATCCTCATCCTCAGGGGAGCGAGGCGACAGCATAGCAGGGACATGGATTAGCCCCTCATCACCATCACTGTCCAGGTCCCGTGGGAGGTTGTCATAAGAGTTACAGCGGTTGTAGCCATCAAGCAGATCCCCGTTGTATGAAGCAGAAAGAGCATCACTGCTAGAGCGAGGCCGACGTGGGCGGAACAGCTTCGACTCCCCTGGGAAAAAAAAGACATCGGTTATGTGAGACAGCCACATATAGGACATTTACCAATGTGCTAAAACTAGTGACAAATAATGGAAGCAAATCATTTCATTTTTGGAGTTTGAAATTCCATTTCCATATACTATTACATGTTCTTTCCCCAGTTGGAAAGATTTAAACTCTGTTCATTTGAATTATGAAATCTCTCTGAGCAAGAGGAAAACAGCTTTAATGGTTAACAGAGAAAAAAATAAAAGTGTGTGGGTGCCGAGCACGCGCATTTTAAGTGAAACTTCTTTGTGTTTTGTCACAGAAATTGTACTTGTCATGGTGGTTTTTAATTTAAAATCAAAACAGAATTTCAGTGCCAAACCGCAAAGAAGTTTGACTTAGAAAGCGTGCACGGCACACACACCCTGTTTTACCTATTTGTACTTCTTTATGTATACTAACTGTGAATTCCTCATGTGCGTGTCTCTCTGTCTGTCTCTGAGTGTGTGTCTGCCTGTGTCATTTGACGTCAAGTTGCCATGGCAATGTGACGTCTTGACGCTGAGGTATGAGGAGGGGGGCGCGGAGAGAGGGGAACTGCCGGCAGGGGGGCCAGGGAAAAAAGTTTGCGCTCTTCTGGGCTAATATATTTAAGGGTCTATGTAACAACACGATGCACTGCTCCATCTGTGTGCACAATTGCATCACTTGTAAAATCAATCTCTGTGCAAGTTGTAACAAAGAGATTCACACCACTTCAGATGTGTACACTTTAAGAAACCTGTGAGGTTTTGAAAGCTCTATACACTTTAATTAACTCCATGAAGGAATATTATGTAGGTCCACTAAATGGTATAACACCCAACAATGAATCTGCCTTTCTCCAGGACAACTAGGGCTACTAAAGCCGTCTTTACCTAATCGGTAGTGTAGGTGTATGCATGCGTGTTTGGGTGCGCTACCATCTGGAAGTATTTTGGGTGTGGAGCTGTTTCTTTGTGCTCCCGAATGATTAGCACATCCAACAAATAATGAGTGACATTGGTATCGACTCTAATTATCAAAATCAATAATCCAAACATCTCTCACTATGGAAATTAGGTAGTCATGTTTTCCTCACAAAGGAGGAAGACCAAAACATCAACATATTTTCACTACATGTGTGCTACCCACATTTCTCTGCTACAAATCCTGCAAATATTAATAGAAACTGAAAGGTACTGATACAAGGTTGGTGTCTATCACAGATTTGAACACTTTCATATGTCATGTTTATATCAGATTCTGATACACATGTACAGTGCAATATGTGAATCCCGACTTCCCAACTGTGTATAGTCCCATACCTCCCACATTGCTTTGTTGCCATCATAAATAAATGCAACACAAAACCTAATGTCACCGCTGAATTTGCTATACACATCATATGTGTGGAGGTTTGAAAGCCAAAGTCTGAACTGCAAGAATCTTTTAAAGTAACTGGAAAACAAAACCATACCATCTGCGTGCAGGGAACTGAGAGACTCCTCACTTTTAGCTGAGCGCATGGTACCAGTGTCACCTCTTCCACCTACGGAAGAAGTATGAAAAATACATGCTAAGTCTGCTTCACTAAAAAGTAATACAAAAAAATATTGCCATTTAATATAAAGCTAGCATAAATTTTTCATAACAAAAGATGAACATGTAATTTGCAGTTGTAATACTGCAGTGAAGACTGACCAAAAGCAAGTACCCATCTACTCTGCAGCCACATATATTATGATATACCAGTGTCTGGATGCAGAACACATCTAAAAGTTGAGCAATATCAATTTATGTTCTAAGTCTTCGGTGTTGCCTGTCGAGGTTAGCAGTTCAGTGTCCAGAGTTCAATCCCCACCTGCCAAGGCCATGGTCTTCATTTCAGATGGCTCGCTTGGATTGCGCTGCAGCTTCCTCTTGGACATAGAGGAGGAAGATGAGGATTTGCCCAGGTTAAAGAAGGAGCGCCAGCTACCAACTGGAGACTTCTTCATCTTGCTCGGTGGTCTTTTCCTAACAAAGAGAAGAAAGATTTTGAAGGGAAACTAAGAAACTGGAGGTAAAAAGGTGAGAATATATGTCAATAAAGTTTATAACTATGCCCCCCATTCCACAATGTACTATCTGCAATGATAATACATACTTACGGTATTTGATTTGATTTCATACAATGCTTAGCAGTTTTCTTTTCTTGGTATGAATCAAGAACTATAAAAGTGGCAGATAATGTATTTTAGGATTACTACTGTTGTGACTATTAAATATCCCACAAATACTTATATTTTTAACAGTAGTGCATTCAGTACAGATGGTAGAATAATTCTGACCAAAGTGAAAAGCTTGTAATATAATGTTGCTTTAGGAACAGCATCTTTTAGAAAGGAAAGGTATAAAGGGATATACCAAACACGTAAACATGGGAAGGATGTTGATCCAGGGAGTGATCTGATTACCAATATTTGGAGTAAGGAAGGAATTTATTTTTCCCCTTATGAGATATAATTAGATGATCTTTCACTGGAGTTTACCTGCCCACGTTTCCAGTCTCTCCAAGTCCTTCGGAAGAGAAATTACATCCTGCTATAATTCTATTACCTTACACAATTTAGTATCATCAGCAAAGATGGAGACTTTGCTCTCGATCCCAACCTCAAGGTCATTAACACACAAGTTAAAAAGCAGGGGTCCTAGTACCGATCCCTGAGGTACTCCACTCACGACTTTAGCCCAAACTGAAAAAGTTCCATTTATGACAACCCTCTGTTGTCTGTCCTTTAACCAGTTTTCAATCCAGGTGCATATATTATTACTGAGTCCAATTTTCTTTATTTTGTACACCAACCTCTTGTGTGAAACCGTATCAAAAGCCTTTGCAAAATCTAAGTAGACCACATCAACTGCATTATCCTGGTCTAAATTCCTACTTACCTCCTCAAAGAAACAAATGAGGTTAGTTTGGCATGATCTATCCTTCATAAATCCATGCTGACTATTACTAATAATTTTGTTTTCCATTAGGTATTCCTGAATATTATCCCGTATTAAACCTTCAAGTAGTTTCCCCACTATTGAAGTCAGGCTCTGTAATTTCCCGGTTGTGACCTACTGTAGCTACCTTTTTAAATATAGGCACCACATCTGCTTTACGCCAATCTTGTGGTACTGAGCCAGTGGAAATGGAGTCCTTGAATATTAAATATAATGGTTTGGCTATTACTGAGCTTAACTCCTTGAGAACTCTTGGATGTATGCCACCGGGGCCAGGTGCCTTATTTACTTTAATTTTTTCAAGTCGCTTATGAACTTCTTCCTCAGTTAACCAATTGTTCGTTAATATGGAGGTTGTGGCTTCCTCCTGCGGCACTACTATTGAACTTGATTTTTCCCTGGTAAACACAGAGGCAAAGAATTTGTTTAATACCTCTGCTTTTTCCTTATCTCCAATAATCTGCCTACCCATCTCACACTGAAAGGGTCCTATATTATCTTTTCTCATTTTTTTTGTTATTAAGGTAATTAAAGAACTTTTTAGGGTTGACCTTACTTTCTATTGCAATCCTTTTATCATTATCCAATTTTGCATCAATATACTGTAAATACAAATATAGGATAAGTATCTGCTGTCTAAATTTAGCATACTGTAAGTTGAACTTAATGGATGTATGTCTTTTTTCAAACTCTTGTACTACTTACTGTATGTAACGATGCAATAGCGAAATAAAATAAAATAAAAGGTAACATGGAGCTGTTCATCAACTGACTGAGTTATATATTCAACTCTGCCCTCTCTCAGACTAAACAAACCTACTTTTCTTCACTAATCAACATGCACAAGTCTAACCCACGCTGACTCTCGTCTGTTTTTGACTCCCTACTCAGACCACCTGCTGTCTCTTCCTCCATCTCACCTCAGGACTTTGCTGACTATTTCAAGGAAAGGTGGAATCCATACATCAGGACATCCCCTCTGTTTCCTCCTCCCATCCTACACCTCTTCCTAACTCTCCTCCTGCCTTCCTTGACTCTTTTTCCGCTGTCATAGAGGAGGATGTGTTGTTGCTGATCTCTTCTCCCTCTAGACCTGCCCTCTTGACCCCATTCACTCCCATCTCCTAAAACCTCTTGCTCCTACTACTGTATATTCCCTACACTCACACACATTTTTAACTCCTCCCGCTACTCCGTTACCTTACCTTCCTCCATCAAACTTGCAACAGTCATACCATTACTCAAAAACAGCAAGCTTGACCTTACCTGTCTTTCGAACTAACGTCCTGTCTCCCTCTTGCCTTTTGCCTCTAAACTCCTTGAACGTCTTGTATTTTCTCAACACCAATTCTCTCCTAGACTCTCTATAATCTGGCTTCCGCACTGCTCACTCCACTGAAACAGCCCTCACTAAAATAACTAAATGACCTCTATGCTGCCAAAGACAGAGGTCATTACACTCTGCTTATATTACTCGACCTCTCTGCAGCATTTGATACTGTGGACCACCCTCTCCTCCTTCACATTCTCCATACTCTTGGTATTCGTAACAAAGCTCTATCCTATTTGTATCTCTTTTGCCAACACCTCCACCTCTATCGATCTCTCTGTGGGGGTACCCTAGGGCAGGGTTGCGCAAACTTCTTGTGTGGTCTGAAATGTATGTCGCTCTGGAGTTTTGGTGATTGCCTGATGATTTATTGAGATTAAATAATCCTTTTTCTATTGAGTGTGCTGCGGATTTCATATTTTTGTGTATCTATTAGACTGGTTGGTGTTCCCTGTCTGTCTGCAAGCACCTGGATTTCTGATAAGTATATATTATTATATTATAGGCAGTCCTCGGTTATCCGACACAATGCGTTACTCAAAATGGCGTTGTAAAGCGAAACGTTGTAAAGCGAAACACGTTTTCCCAAAGGAACACTGTTTAAATGAAAGGTTCCGCTCCTGAAGGCATTATTAACACTAAAATACACCAAATATTTTATGCAGGCAATAAGATATGCAGCACACACATAAATGATATAGTGTATATACTGTATTATATATATATAATATAACAT
>NC_134488.1:4578954-4581454 GCF_040206685.1 Ascaphus truei
CAGCTAACACGTGAAGCCCAAGTATCTATTTTTTGATGCCGGCAATTGCAAAGCAGTGTATGTAGATATTTTCCCACATAGGGGGCTTGAACCTACAGTTCTCACACAATTGCTGTATACAGACAGAGCAATGTACATGGGGAGCCTGAAGAAACATAGAAGAGAATGACAAAAAGCGCACACAAGCCAACTCATACATTGAAAATGTGAGGCAAAGCCCAACGCACGGGGAAACTGAACCTATAATTTTCTTAGCATTACTATAAGCAAAAAAAAAAACACAGGTAAACCCAAGTGTCTTATTTTGACACAGTTTGTCTCAACATGTCCCTGAGGGAAAGGCTGACCCCAGACTATATTGTATTCCTTAATAAGAGTTGGGCGGGGTAACCAAGCAAGTTTTTAGGATATTTCAACTCCTTCATAACTGTGTGATTCCATTGTACGCAGTTCACTGGTTTGATTAGCATTAACTACCCATTATGAGATTTCATACTAAGCAAACTCGCACACAACCTTAAAGCAATGGCCATCCCTCAAAACACTGTTTTGGGCACAAGCAAGATCGGACCAGGTGTCCAGGATGAAAGATTGAACACCGTTCATATTCCCTGCAGGTCCATTACTTACCACGGAGGTTTATATCACTAAGTCCTATAATGGAACCATTAAAATAATCTAAAGAGCTGTAAAACCAGCAAACCACAAAATGGAGACTAAGCTAGTTACACTTAATAAATAATTAAATAAGTTTTATTTAGTAAAAGTCAGGTCTTTAACTCCAGCAGCTTGGGAGCAGCCGGCAAAGGTAAACACAGAAGCGATAGAGACCGGTACAAGGGGGAGACGAGAGATGTGGTGGCACAGTGGAAGAGGCTAGACAGAGAGGAGGGGTCCAGTCCATACCTCCAATAAATAACCTTTGTGCAGTAACCAAACTAACTGTCTGGAGTCTAAGACTTGAGACTCATTGAGAAGGTCAGGGGGCCTGTAAACTATTTGAAATACTGTATATGTTATGTATATATTTGTGTATAAATTATCTATTTAATTTATTTAACCTATATATTTCTAAGAATCACCATGATGTGTGTGTGTGTGTGTGTGTGTGTGTGTGTGTGTGTGTGTGTGTGTGTGTGTGTGTGCGTAGCAGGATGCCTAAAGTGGTTGTTCATGGTGGCCCAGCGACTGTTTTGACAACAACTAAATTGTAGTCACTGGGCAGGGCTATTTGTAAGAAACCTAAAGGTGGCAAATTTATGGGACACTTACCACCGCCATCACGTATCACAGCGCTTAGCTTGGGACTGAAGAGCACCTCCACATGGTTTAGAATAAATTCCACCACCACAGACTGGATGCGCACCTCCATGAAAGCTGCTGTGCCGCTGAAACATGCAGACTCAATCTGTTTCGACCTAAAAAGAAAAAAAAGTCAGGCTGCGAATCCTGAGAGCCATTGATAGCCAAGCTTTCTATTCTATTGAGCAACACCTTTTAGACTGTGGAGGTATTTATATAGCACCATATCTCAGTCTATTAGCCATTCAGTCACAGATGGCCTGCACAAGCTAGTGTACAGACGATCAAGCGCAAAAATTTTACATGGGGAAAAAAGTGAAAGTGATAAAACCCCTTTAAAAAGTTGATACCGTGAAAATATAAAGTGCAACATACAGTAATGAGAAAATCATATCACTTCTATATACAGAAAATGTCACTTCTAAATAATAATAAATGAAATACAGGCCCTGGAGAAGATTCAGCTCTGGTATAGAAGATGTTCCCCAACATCCAATAGAAATGGAACAGCAGATGCCAAAGCACAAAATTCCAGGGTATAAATAAAAAACTGAAAAATAAAGTGTAATATACAAATGACAGAGAAAAAAGGGTATTAGGAGAAGGGGTTAATCCCACTCGCATGGTATACAGATTAATCAAGTGCTTGATAGAGACTCTGGGACTTCAGGCAATCTTCACTGTATAATGCAGAGATCTCCAAGATATCCACAATAAAGATGAGTAAAAAATAGTATAATATCGTTTTTGTATTGAATATGAAAGAAGTGTAAACACGCTCACAAATTGATATATAAATCAGTGTTTTAGACCACACACTGGGTCGGCGAGAGCAAAATACTGCAGCGTACATTCCTCAGTGAGGGGACTCCTCACTCCCTCTGACTCCACATGCGGTCTCACTTACGTGTTGTGATGTCATAGATGGAGACGGGGCCAATCTCCTTCAGATTTTCGAACTATGCAGAAATCACCAGAGCTGCTCACCTAATCGTGCAGAAATCAAAGCAAGGATTGGAAGTGTGTGCTCTTAAGCGCCGATTTCTAGATGAATTTGTGAATGTGTTTCCGCTTCTTTCATATTCAATACAGAAACGATATTATGCTATTTTTTGCACTCATCTTTATTTCATATATTGCCGGAAATACCTGCATCTCTAGCAAACGCTTCATTAATCCCTATACCATGTGTTGGATT